>NC_052316.1:41304468-41334468 GCF_016432855.1 Salvelinus namaycush | reverse complement strand
TGCCCTTGTTTTTTAAAGAAAACCCCAAAAAATTACCATTAAAATAACATCAAATTGATCAGAAATGCAGTGTAGACATTGTTAATGTTGTAAATGACTATTGTAGCTGGAAAAGGCAGATTTTTAATGGAATATCTACATAGGCGTACAGAGGCCCATTATTAGCAACCATCACTCCTGTGTTCCAATGGCACGTGGTGTTAGCTAATCCAAGGTTATCATTTTAAAAGGCTAATTGATCATTAGAAAACCCTTTTGCAATTATGTTAGCACAGCTGAAAACTGTTGTCCTGATTAAGGAAGCAATAAAACTGGCCTTCTTTAGACTAGTTGAGTATCTGGAGCATCAGCATTTGTGGGTTCGATTACAGGCTCAAAATGGCGAGAAACAAGAGTACTTTCTTCTGAAACTTGTCTGTCTATTCTTGTTCTGAGAAATTAAGGCTATTCCATGCGAGTAATTACCAAGAAACTGTAGATCTCAACTAGCAGCTTCTTTAAATATTACCCGCAAAACACCAGTCTCGACGTCAACAGTGAAGAGGCGACTCCGGGATGCTGGCCTTCTAGGCAGAGTTCCTCTGTCCAGTGTCTGTGTTCTTTTGCCCATCTTAATCTTTTATTTTTATTGGCCAGTCTGAGATATGGCTTTTTCTTTGCAACTCTGCCTAGAAGGCCAGCATCCCGGAGTCGCCTCTTCACTGTTGACGTTGAGACTGGTGTTTTGCGGGTACTATCTAATGAAGCTGCCAGTTGAGGACTTGTGAGGCTATGTAGATATTCCATAAAAAATCTGTCGTTTCCAGCTACAATAGTCATTTACAACATTAACAATGTCTACACTGTATTTCTGATAAATGTGATGTTATTTTAATGTACAAAAAATTAGCTTTTCTTTCAAAAACAAGGACATTTCTAAGTGACCCCAAACTTTTGAACGGTAGTGTAGGTGTGTGCCTTTCCAAATAATTTACAATCAATTAAATTTACCACAGGTGGACTACAATCAAGTTGTAGAAACATCTCAAGGATGATCAATGGAAACAGAATGCACCTGAGCTCAATTTTGAGTCTCATAGCAAAGGGTCTGAATACTTATGTAAATAAGGTATTTCTGCAAAACCTGTTTTCAGTTTGTCATTGTGGGGTATTGTGTGTAGATTGATGAGGAAAAATTATGTAATACATTTTTTGAAAAAGGCTGTAACGTAACAAAATGTGGAAAAAGTGAAGGGGTCTGAATACTTTTTAATGCACTGTGTACGTATATAGTCTATAGGTGCAGTCTTCTGTGTGTGTAGGGTTATAGTAAGCTTAGAATGACTAAATAGCTTTAAATCACTATCTATGTACAATGAATGTATGTGGATAGATTTGTGAGTGTAGAGGCATTGGTGTATGTGTGTTCTAGCGTCTTTGTCTGTATGTGTGTGTCTGCGTGTCGGTGTGTGCGTGGATGATACAGTATGCTATCAAACCCCTCCTGAGACCTCTGTGTTGGCGCCCGTTTATAAGAAGCTCCATGCTGGAATCACCACGGCAATCAGTGAGGATGGTTGCCATGCAACAGTGTGATGATTGGAACAGTGGAGAGCCCTTGAGAGGGAGCGAGGGTCCTCATAACCTGGCCCACTCTCCCTGAGTAACACACTATTCTCAACCCCGGAGACCACTCAGTAATGACAAACACTGTTCGCAAAGACAGGGAGGAAGTCAGAGTAGATTCATGCAGGGGTTTCAGACTTGTTAAAGGGTTTGGATGTTAAAATATGATTCTTACCATTATAATCAAAATCACTATCATGATTCACATCTTCATTCCAATTAGACTGGTTTGGATTTCTCGCTGACCAATATTAAAACTTTCATTTGACTACGCAAGTCAGTCAAGAACAAATTCTTATTTACAATGACGGGCTACCAGGGAACAGTGGGTTAACTGCTTTGTTCAGGGGCAGAATGTCAGATTTTTACCTTGTCAGCTCGGGGATTCGATCCAGCAACCTTTCAATTACTGGCCCAACCACTAACCACTAGGCTACCTGCCACCCCATATGGCTGCCATTTTATCCTATTCTGGAACTTTGAGGGTTTATGATATAGGCTGTCTAGTAATTTAATAGGATCTCTATGGTAAACAGGATTCTCATTTCCACAGGATTTCTCTGGAGCAGAGGGGAGTTAGGGGAGAGAATAGGGGAGAAGGGGGGAACGGAGGGTGATTACTGTTGAATTGGAATGCACTCTGTGTTTGCCTAACCCAAGATAAAACACACACATCTTTTCACAGGGGTCATTTTCTTTCTGACAGGATACCAGGTTGGGGTTGGATCACTAGAGAGATACATAGAACGTTGGATGATGAGCAGTTGAATTAACATCATATTTGTGGCTCTTTCTTGCGGTCTCTTGATTTCGACTCCCTCACACTCTCTCTCTCTCTGTCTCTCTCTGTGTGTGTTCTCTCCTCCACAGCTCTGCTGACCTGCCGTCCAGATGAGTTCCAGTGTGGTGATGGGTCCTGTATCCATGGAACCAAGCAGTGCAACAGGGTGCACGACTGTCCTGACTTCAGTGATGAGGCCGGCTGTATCAACGGTGGGTGGAAACTGCATTCTCTTCTGTTCTTGATCTCCTGGATACTGCATTATGTCCATATAGTTGACATATGTTCCAATAATCCAAAATAGTTTTTTCCACCATATTCCTTTACTCACTGGGTTTTCACACAAAGGGAAGGCATTTATGGGTACATTGGGACACACTACTGCTGTAGATGAGAAATGTCCCAGAACTCTGAAATAGCTTTCTTTCTTCATATCCTTACTACATTCTCCTCTCCAGCTCTGTGGGCATTTCTGAGAATAATTGGGACGCAGAACTGTTTCTGTATATCTATGGTACAGTAACTATAGATTTTATTGCTACGTGTCTATGGTAACACGTTCATATTTGTAACGGGCTTCCTCCTCCTCTTCATACGAAGAGGAGGAGTAGTGATTCGACCAAACTGCAGCGGGTTGTGAATACATAATGATTTAATAAACAAAACTGAAGAACACCACGAACACTTGAATAATTACAAAACAAATAAACGAATGTAGACAGACCTGGACACGAACTTACATACAACGTGAAGAACGCATGAACCAGGAAACAGACTACATAAAACGAACGAACAAACAAAAACCGGAACAGTCCCGTGTGGCGTAACATACAGACACTGACACAGGAGACAATCACCCACAAACAAACAGTGAGAACAACCTACCTTAATATGACTCTCAATCAGAGGAAACGTCAAACACCTGCCTCTAATTGAGAGCCATACCAGGCAACCCAAAACCAACATAGAAACAGAAAACATAGACTGCCCACCCAAAACTCACGCCCTGACCATCAAACACATACAAAACAACAGAAAACAGGTCAGGAACGTGACAGAACCCCCCCCTCAAGGTGCGAACTCCGGGCGCACCCCTAAAACTCAAGGGGAGGGTCTGGGTGGGCATCTGTCCGCGGTGTGAAGTGTTCCTGGACCATGGTCGGGGGCGAGGGTCGCCACTCAAAGGACGCTAAGGAGGGGGACAAAGACAGTGGTGGAGTGGTGTCCTCGTCCACCGCCGGAGCCGCCTCCGGCGGTGGACGAGGACACCACTCCACCACTGTCTTTGTCCCCCTCCTTAGCGTCCTTTGAGTGGCGACCCTCGCCCCCGACCATGGTCCAGGAACCTTCACTAAGGCCCCCCCTACATAGAGGAGACAGCTCAGGACAGAGAGGTAGCTCAGGACAGAGAGGTAGCTCAGGACATAGAGGTAGCTCAGGACAGAGAGGTAGCTCAGGACAGAGAGGTAGCTCCGGACAGAGAGGTAGCTCCGGACAGAGAGGTAGCTCCGGACAGAGGGACAACTCTGTACTACTGGCAGCTCCGGACTGGGTGGCAGCTCCGGACTGGGTGGCAGCTCCGGACTGGAGGGCAGCTCATGACTGGAGGGCAGCTCATGACTGGAGGGCAGCTCATGACTGGAGGGCAGCTCATGACTGTAGGGCAGCTCATGACTGTAGGGCAGCTCATGACTGTAGGGCAGCTCATGACTGTAGGGCAGCTCATGACCGTAGGGCAGCTCATGACCGTAGGGCAGCTCATGACCGTAGGGCAGCTCATGACTGTAGGGCAGCTCATGACTGTAGGGCAGCTCATGACCGTAGGGCAGCTCATGACTGTAAGGCAGCTCATGCAGCTCCTGACTGGCTGGCGGCTCTGGCAGCTCCTGACTGGCTGGCGGCTCTGGCAGTTCCTGACTGGCTGGCGGCTCTGGCAGCTCCTGACTGGCTGGCGGCTCTGGCAGCTCCTGACTGGCTGGCGGCTCTGGCAGCTCCTGACTGGCTGGCGGCTCTGGCAGCTCCTGACTGGCTGGCGGCTCTGGCAGCTCCTGACTGACGGACGGCTCTAGCGGCTCCTGACTGACGGACGGCTCTAATGGCTCGGGACAGACGGGCGGCTCTAATGGCTCGTGGCAGACGGATGGCTCAGAAGGCGCTGGGCATACGGATGGCTCAGAAGGCGCTGGGCAGACGGATGGCTCAGACGGCGCTGGGCAGACGGATGGCTCAGACGGCGCTGGGCAGACAGATGGCTCAGACGGCGCTGGGCAGACAGATGGCTCAGACGGAGCTGGGCAGACAGGCAGTGCAGAAGGCGTTGGGCAGACGGCCGACTCTGCCCTGCTGAGGCGCACAGTAGGCCTGGTGCGTGGTGCCGGAACTGGAGGTACCGGGATGACGGCACGCACTTCAAGGCTAGTACGGGGAGCAGGGACAGGGCACACTGACCTCTCGAAGCGCACTATAGGCCTGGTGCGTGGTACCGGAACTGGAGGTACCGGGCTGAGGGCACGCACCTCAGGGCGAGTGCGGGGAGAAGGAACAGTGCGTACAGGGCTCTGGAGACGCACAGGTGGCTTAGTGCGTGGTGCCGGAACTGGAGGCACTGGGCTGGAGACACGCACCATAGGGAGAGTGCGTGGAGGAGGAACAGGGCTCTGGAGACGCACTGGAAGCCTGGTGCGTGGTGTAGGCACTGGTGGTACTGAGCTGGGGCGGGAAGGTGGCGCCGGATATACCGGACCGTGTAGGCGTACTGGCTCCCTTGAGCACTGAGCCTGCCCAACCTTACCTGGTTGCATGCTCCCCGTAGCCCGTCCAGTGCGGGGAGGTGGAATAACCCGCACTGGGCTGTGTTGGCGAACCGGGGACACCATGCGTAAGGCTGGTGCCATGTACACCGGCCCGAGGAGACGTACTGGAGGCCAGATATGTTGAGCCGGCTTCATGGCACTTGGCTCAATGCTCACCCTAGCCCTACCAGTGCGGGGAGGTGGAATAACCCGCACCGGGCTATGAACACGTACAGGAGACACCGTGCGCTCTACTGCGTAACACGGTGTCTGCCCGTACTCCCGCTCTCCACGGTTAGCCTGGGAAGTGGGCGCAGGTCTCCTACCTGCCCTCGGCCCACTACCTCTTAGCCCCCCCCCAAGAAATTTTTGGGTAGTACTCACGGGCTTTTCGGGCTTCCGTGCTAGACGCGTCCCCTCATAACGCCGGTTCCTCTCTCCGGTTTCCTCCGCTCTCCGAGCTGCCTCCAGCTGTTCCCATGGGCGGCGATTAACTTCAACTTTAGCCCATGGTCCTTTTCCTTCCATGATCTCCTCCCAAGACCAGAAATCCTGCTTTGTGCGCTGTCCGTTAACCCGCTGCTTGATCCGGGTTTGGTGGGTGATTCTGTAACGGTGTTCCTCCTCCTCTTCATACGAAGAGGAGGAGTAGTGATTGGACCAACGTGCAGCGGGGTGTGAATTCATAATAATTTATTTAAACAAAACGACGAAATCAAACACATACAAAACAACAGAAAACAGGTCAGGAACGTGACAATATTTGACAGCTACGGTCTTTGTCTTGTATATCTATGCCAGAGAGAACTGAAGGTCAAACTAATGCAGACTGGACTTTATTTAGGAGCCGTATTTGTGAGATGTGGTCCGTGATCAACCTGGAATCCATAACACACTGCTTGTGTGTACTAGCCCAACAGTAGTATAGTGGTGTAACTCCAGCATGCAGACAGACAGTAGTATAGTGGTGTAACTCCAGCATGCAGACAGACAGTAGTACTGTGGTGTAACTCCAGCCATGCAGACAGACAGTAGTATAGTGGTGTAACTCCAGCATGCAGACAGACAGTAGTATAGTGGTGTAACTCCAGCCATGCAGACAGACAGTAGTATAGTGGTGTAACTCCAGTCATGCAGACAGACAGTAGTATAGTGGTGTAACTCCAGCATGCAGACAGACAGTAGTATAGTGGTGTAACTCCAGCATGCAGACAGACAGTAGTATAGTGGTGTAACTCCAGCCATGCAGACAGACAGTAGTATAGTGGGGTAACACCAGCATGCAGACAGACAGTAGTATAGTGGTGTAACTCCAGCATGCAGACAGACAGTAGTATAGTGGTGTAACTCCAGCATGCAGACAGACAGTAATATAGTGGTGTAACTCCAGCATGCAGACAGACAGTAGTATAGTGGTGTAACTCCAGCATGCAGACAGACAGTAGTATAGTGGTGAAACTCCAGCATGCAGACATACAGTAGTATAGTGGTGTAACTCCAGCATGCAGACAGACATTAGTATAGTGGTGTAACTCCAGCCATGCAGACAGACAGTAGTATAGTGATGTAACTCCAGCATGCAGACAGACAGTAGTATAGTGGTGTAACTCCAGCCATGCAGACAGACAGTAGTATAGTGGTGTAACTCCAGCATGCAGACAGACAGTAATATAGTGGTGTAACTCCAGCATGCAGACAGACAGTAGTATAGTGGTGTAACTCCAGCATGCAGACAGACAGTAGTATAGTGGTGTAACTCCAGCATGCAGACAGACAGTAGTATAGTGGTGTAACTCCAGCATGCAGACAGACAGTAGTACTGTGGTGTAACTCCAGCCATGCAGACAGCCAGTAGTATAGTGATGTAACTCCAGCATGCAGACAGACAGTAGTATAGTGGTGTAACTCCAGCCATGCAGACAGACAGTAGTATAGTGGTGTAACTCCAGCATGCAGACAGACATTAGTATAGTGGTGTAACTCCAGCATGCAGACAGACAGTAGTATAGTGGTGTAACTCCAGCCATGCAGACAGACAGTAGTATAGTGGTGTAACTCCAGCATGCAGACAGACAGTAGTATAGTGGTGTAACTCCAGCATGCAGACAAACAGTAGTATAGTGGTGTAACTCCAGCATGCAGACAGACAGTAGTACTGTGGTGTAACTCCAGCCATGCAGACAGACAGTAGTATAGTGGTGTAACTCCAGCCATGCAGACAGACAGTAGTATAGTGGTGTAACTCCAGCATGCAGACAGACAGTAGTACTGTGGTGTAACTCCAGCCATGCAGACAGACAGTAGTATAGTGGTGTAACTCCAGCCATGCAGACAGACAGTAGTATAGTGGTGTAACTCCAGCATGCAGACAGACAGTAGTATAGTGGTGTAACTCCAGCCATGCAGACAGCCAGTAGTATAGTGGTGTAACTCCAGCATGCAGACAGACAGTAGTACTGTGGTGTAACTCCAGCCATGCAGACAGACAGTAGTATAGTGGTGTAACTCCAGCCATGCAGACAGACAGTAGTATAGTGGTGTAACTCCAGCCATGCAGACAGACAGTAGTACTGTGGTGTAACTCCAGCCATGCAGACAGACAGTAGTATAGTGGTGTAACTCCAGCCATGCAGACAGACAGTAGTATAGTGGTGTAACTCCAGCATGCGGACAGACAGTAGTATTGTGGTGTAACTCCAGCATGCAGACAGACAGTAGTATAGTGATGTAACTCCAGCATGCAGACAGACAGTAGTATAGTGGTGTAACTCCAGCCATGCAGACAGACAGTAGTATAGTGGTGTAACTCCAGCATGCAGACAGACATTAGTATAGTGGTGTAACTCCAGCATGCAGACAGACAGTAGTATAGTGGTGTAACTCCAGCATGCAGACAGACAGTAGTACTGTGGTGTAACTCCAGCCATGCAGACAGACAGTAGTATAGTGGTGTAACTCCAGCCATGCAGACATACAGTAGTATAGTGGTGTAACTCCAGCCATGCAGACAGACAGTAGTACTGTGGTGTAACTCCAGCCATGCAGACAGCCAGTAGTATAGTGATGTAACTCCAGCATGCAGACAGACAGTAGTATAGTGGTGTAACTCCAGCATGCAGACAGACAGTAGTATAGTGGTGTAACTCCAGTCATGCAGACAGACAGTAGTATAGTGGTGTAACTCCAGCATGCAGACAGACAGTAGTATAGTGGTGTAACTCCAGCATGCAGACAGACAGTAGTGTAGTGGTGTAACTCCAGCCATGCAGACAGACATTAGTATAGTGGTGTAACTCCAGCCATGCAGACATACAGTAGTGTAGTGGTGTAACTCCAGCCATGCAGACAGACATTAGTATAGTGGTGTAACTCCAGCATGCAGACATACAGTAGTATAGTGGTGTAACTCCAGCCATGCAGACAGACAGTAGTATAGTGGGGTAACACCAGCATGCAGACAGACATTAGTATAGTGGTGTAACTCCAGCATGCAGACAGACATTAGTATAGTGGTGTAACTCCAGCATGCAGACATACAGTAGTATAGTGGTGTAACTCCAGCCATGCAGACAGACAGTAGTATAGTGGTGTAACTCCAGCATGCAGACATACAGTAGTATAGTGGTGTAACTCCAGCATGCAGACAGACAGTAGTGTAGTGGTGTAACTCCAGCCATGCAGACAGACATTAGTATAGTGGTGTAACTCCAGCCATGCAGACAGACAGCAGTATAGTGGTGTAACTCCAGTCATGCAGACAGACAGTAGTACTGTGGTGTAACTCCAGCCATGCAGACAGACAGTAGTGTAGTGGTGTAACTCCAGCCATGCAGACAGACAGTAGTATAGTGGTGTAACTCCAGCCATGCAGACAGACAGTAGTATAGTGGTGTAACTCCAGCATGCAGACAGACAGTAGTATAGTGGTGTATTACAGTACAGTGTAGTAGCATGATGTATTAGAGTACAGTGTAGTAGCAGGATGTATTACAGTACAGTGTAGTATCAGGATGTATTACAGTACAGTGGTATATCAGGATGTATTACAGTACAGTGTAGTAGCAGGATGTATTACAGTACAGTGTAGTATCAGGATGTATTACAGTACAGTGTAGTAGTAGGATGTATTACAGTACAGTGTAGTAGCAGGATGTATTACAGTACAGTGTAGTATCAGGATGTATTACAGTACAGTGTAGTATCAGGATGTATTACAGTACAGTGTAGTAGCAGGATGTATTACAGTACAGTGTAGTAGCAGGATGTATTACAGTACAGTGTAGTAGCAGGATGTATTACAGTACAGTGGTATATCAGGATGTATTACAGTACAGTGTAGTATCAGGATGTATTACAGTACAGTGGTATATCAGGATGTATTACAGTACAGTGTAGTAGTAGGATGTATTACAGTACAGTGTAGTATCAGGATGTATTACAGTACAGTGTAGTAGCAGGATGTATTACAGTACAGTGTAGTATCCGGATGTATTACAGTACAGTGTAGTATCAGGATGTATTACAGTACATTGTAGTAGCAGGATGTATTACAGTACAGTGTAGTAGCAGGATGTATTACAGTACAGTGTAGTAGCAGGATGTATTACAGTACAGTGTAGTAGCAGGATGTATTACAGTACAGTGGTATATCAGGATGTATTACAGTACAGTGTAGTAGCAGGATGTATTACAGTACAGTGTAGTAGCAGGATGTATTACAGTACAGTGTAGTAGCAGGATGTATTACAGTACAGTGTAGTAGCAGGATGTATTACAGTACAGTGGTATATCAGGATGTATTACAGTACAGTGTAGTATCAGGATGTATTACAGTACAGTGGTATATCAGGATGTATTACAGTACAGTGTAGTAGTAGGATGTATTACAGTACAGTGTAGTATCAGGATGTATTACAGTACAGTGTAGTAGCAGGATGTATTACAGTACAGTGTAGTATCCGGATGTATTACAGTACAGTGTAGTATCAGGATGTATTACAGTACAGTGTAGTATCAGGATGTATTACAGTACAGTGTAGTAGCAGGATGTATTACAGTACAGTGTAGTAGCAGGATGTATTACAGTACAGTGTAGTAGCAGGATGTATTACAGTACAGTGTAGTATCAGGATGTATTACAGTACAGTGTAGTATCAGGATGTATTACAGTACATTGTAGTAGCAGGATGTATTACAGTACATTGTAGTAGCAGGATGTATTACAGTACAGTGTAGTAGCAGGATGTATTACAGTACAGTGTAGTATCAGGATGTATTACAGTACAGTGGTATATCAGGATGTATTACAGTACAGTGTAGTAGTAGGATGTATTACAGTACAGTGTAGTATCAGGATGTATTACAGTACAGTGTAGTAGCAGGATGTATTACAGTACAGTGTAGTATCCGGATGTATTACAGTACAGTGTAGTATCAGGATGTATTACAGTACAGTGTAGTATCAGGATGTATTACAGTACAGTGTAGTAGCAGGATGTATTACAGTACAGTGTAGTAGCAGGATGTATTACAGTACACCCTATGTTGTATCATTGTTACTTATTGCCCACAAGCTGATAACGCTGGACGGAGGTGTCTGGGAACCAGCGTATTTGATGCTATCTGGTCCGAGGAATCAGAGTAGTGGTGATATGCATTGGAAATCATACACTTGTTGCAAGGTAATGATCATTGTATTTTTCTACCCTCTCTCTTTCCCAGTCACTAAGTGTGATGGCCCCAGGAAGTTCATGTGCAAGAATGGACAGTGTATCGACAGCAGCAAGGTGTGTGATGCCGTCAAAGACTGCAAGGACTGGTCAGATGAACCTATGAAGGAGTGTGGTGAGATAAAGACGCACACACACACACACACATGCATAAACAAACTCATACACACACACTGTACACTAATAAATGTACACACACACACACACACACACACACACACACACACACACACACACACACACACACACACACACACACACACACACACACACACACACACTTATTAACATCCACTTATCATGCAGATGGCCACTGTGCTAGTAATCAGAGCTTTATTTCATCAATGGAGAGTACATCAGAACAACTCTCAGCTCTCTCTCTCCCATCAAAGACCAACTCTTCCCTCGAGTGTTCATGGTTAGGAAACGTGTTCTGACTACACTACCCATAAGGCACCATATAGATTAGCTCCCCACCATAGAGAATTACAATTTAGAGCTCTATAGTCATGGACCTCACAGTGGAATGCTCCGGAACCTCTAGCTCTGTGTTTCTCATGCATTTGTGTGTGTTTCTGTCTGTGTCTGTAATTATACTGCAGCGTTCTCTGCAACAGGTACATTTAGATTTACTCAGTCTATTCTCATCAACACTGAGGTGTGCAGTTTTACCTCGATAATCAGATGATCTCTCATAGAGGGAGGGAGGGAGGGAGGGGTAGAGAGAGAGGTAGAGAGAGAGAGAGAGGTAGAGCGAGAGAGAGAGGTAGAGAGAGAGAGGTAGAGGGAGAGAGAGAGAGAGGTAGAGCGAGAGAGAGAGGTAGAGAGAGAGAGAGGTAGAGAGTAGAGAGAGAGAGGTAGAGCGAGAGAGATGTAGAGAGAGAGAGGTAGAGAGAGAGAGGTAGAGAGAAAGGTAGAGAGAGAGATAGAGCGAGAGAGAGGTAGAGCGAGAGAGAGGTAGAGGTAGAGAGAGAGGTAGAGAGAGAGGTAGGTAGAGAGAGAGGTAGAGAGAGAGAGAGAGAGAGGGAGAGGTAGGTAAGTGAGTAACTCAGGAACTTCCATATGGCTGTTACTTTTGTATCTCTCTCTCTTCCTCTATACTCCTCTTTCTCTGCATCTGTGTGTCCTCCTCTCTATACTCCTCTTTCTCTGCATCTGTGTGTCCTCCTCTCTATACTCCTCTTTCTCTGCATCTGTGTGTCCTCCTCTGCGTCCTCCTCTTTGTCCTCCTCTGTGTCCTCCTCTATACTCCTCTGTGTCCTTCTCTTTCTTCCTCTGTGTCCCCCGCTGTGTCCTCCTCTGTGTTCTACTCTGCGTCCTCCTCTTTGTCCTCCTCTATACTCCTTTGTGTCCTCCTCTGTGTCCTCCTCTTGGTCCTTCTCTGTGTCCTCCTCTGTGTCCTCCTCTTGGTCCTCCTCTTTGTCCTCCTCTATACTCCTTTGTGTCCTCCTCTTGGTCCTCCTCTGTGTCCTCCTCTTGGTCCTTCTCTGTGTCCTCCTCTTTGTCCTCCTCTTTGTCCTCCTCTGTGTCCTCCTCTTGGTCCTCCTCTTTCCCTCTCCTTGCCTATCTGTCTGCATCTCTGTGTTTTTCTCCTCAGTCCCCATTTTTACTGTTTCTCCCTCCCTCCCTCTCCCGATATAAATATATAACAGTTCCCAGTCTCCTTCCCAGCAATTGTTAAAAGACAGGCAGCAATGGGGCGGCAGGTAGCCAAGAGGTTAGAGGCAGGTAGCCTAGTGGTTAGAGGCAGGTAGCCTAGTGGTTAGAGGCAGGTAGCCTAGTGGTTAGAGGCAGGTAGCCTAGTGGTTAGAGGCAGGTAGCCTAGTGGTTAGAGGCAGGTAGCCTAGTGGTTAGAGGCAGGTAGCCTAGTGGTTAGAGGCAGGCAGCCTAGTGGTTAGAGGCAGGTAGCCTAGTGGTTAGAGGCAGGTAGCCTAGTGGTTAGAGTGTTGTGCCAGTAAGCGGAAGGTAGCCTAGTGGTTGGAGCGTTGGGTCAGTAACTGAAAGGTTACACTGAGGTGTCAACACTGAGGTGTGCAGTTTTACCTCGATAATCAGATGATCTCTCATAGAGGGAGGGAGGGATGGAGGGAGGGATAAGGGGAGAAAGGAGCGGGATATGGGGAGGAGGAGGGAGGGAGGGAGGGAGGGAGGGAGGGAGGGAGGGAGGGAGGGAGGGAGGGAGGGAGGGAGGGAGGGATAAGGGGAGAAAGGAGAGGGATATGGGGGGGAGGAGGGATGGATGGAGGGAGGGAGGGATAAGGGGAGAAAGGAGAGGGATATGGGGGGAGGAGGGATGGATGGAGGGAGGGGGGGATAAGGGGAGAAAGGAGAGGGATATGGGGAGGAGGAGGAGGAGGGATGGATGGAGGGAGGGGGGAGAAAGGAGAGGGATATTGGGAGGAGGAGGGATGGAGGGAGGGAGGGAGGGATAAGGGGAGAAAGGAGAGGGATATGGGGAGGAGGAGGGATGGAGGGAGGGAGGGAGGGATAAGGGGAGAAAGGAGCGGGATATGGGGAGGAGGAGGGATGGAGGGAGGGAGGGAGGGATAAGGGGAGAAAGGAGAGGGATATGGGGGGGAGGAGGGATGGATGGAGGGAGGGGGAGAGAAAGGAGAGGGATATGGGGAGGAGGAGGGATGGAGGGAGGGAGGGGGAGAGAAAGGAGAGGGATATGGGGAGGAGGAGGGATGGATGGAGGGAGGGGGAGAGAAAGGAGAGGGATATGGGGAGGAGGAGGGATGGAGGGAGGGATAAGGGGAGAAAGGAGAGGGATATGGGGGGAGGAGGGATGGATGGAGGGAGGGGGGATAAGGGGAGAAAGGAGAGGGATATGGGGAGGAGGAGGGATGGAGGGAGGGATAAGGGGAGAAAGGAGAGGGATATGGGGGGGAGGAGGGATGGATGGAGGGAGGGGGGGATAAGGGGAGAAAGGAGAGGGATATGGGGAGGAGGAGGGATGGATGGAGGGAGGGGGGAGAAAGAAGAGGGATATGGGGAGGAGGAGGGATGGATGGAGGGAGGGGGAGAGAAAGGAGAGGGATATGGGGAGGAGGAGGGATGGAGGGAGGGATAAGGGGAGAAAGGAGAGGGATATGGGGAGGAGGAGGGATGGAGGGAGGGATAAGGGGAGAAAGGAGAGGGATATGGGGAGGAGGAGGGATGGAGGGAGGGATAAGGGGAGAAAGGAGAGGGATATGGGGGGGAGGAGGGATGGATGGAGGGAGGGGGGGATAAGGGGAGAAAGGAGAGGGATATGGGGAGGAGGAGGGATGGATGGAGGGAGGGGGGAGAAAGGAGAGGGATATGGGGAGGAGGAGGGATGGAGGGAGGGAGGGATAAGGGGAGAAAGGAGAGGGATATTGGGAGGAGGAGGGATGGAGGGAGGGAGGGATAAGGGGAGAAAGGAGAGGGATATTGGGAGGAGGAGGGATGGATGGAGGGAGGGGGGGATAAGGGGAGAAAGGAGAGGGATATTGGGAGGAGGAGGGATGGATGGAGGGAGGGGGGAGAAAGGAGAGGGATATGGGGAGGAGGAGGGATGGAGGGATAAGGGGAGAAAGGAGAGGGATATGGGGAGGAGGAGGGATGGATGGAGGGAGGGGGGAGAAAGGAGAGGGATATGGGGAGGAGGAGGGATGGATGGAGGGAGGGGGGGAGAAAGGAGAGGGATATGGGGAGGAGGAGGGATGGAGGGAGGGAGGGAGGGAGGGAGGGATAAGGGGAGAAAGGAGAGGGATATTGGGAGGAGGAGGGAGGGAGGAAGGGAGGGAGGGATAAGGGGAGAAAGGAGAGGGATATGGGGAGGAGGAGGGATGGATGGAGGGAGGGGGGGATAAGGGGAGAAAGGAGCGGGATATGGGGAGGAGGGATGGATGGAGGGAGGGGGGGGAGAAAGGAGGGAGGGATAAGGGGAGAAAGGAGCGGGATATGGGGAGGAGGAGGGATGGAGGGAGGGAGGAAGGGAGGGATAAGGGGAGAAAGGAGCGGGATATGGGGAGGAGGAGGGATGGATGGATGGACAAGGGAAGGAGGGCTGCTCCTCTGAGGAAATCAGATTAGACAGGTGGACCTGACGAATAGCTGCCCCCTCTTGAGCCCCAGTGCATTCTGGACTGGTTCCAGGTGTCTGATAGCTACATATTCCCCTAGAGTCTCCCCAGGTACACACACACACCAATATATTGGTTGTTTTATTGATGTTTAACTCCCTTCCCTCCCTCTATTGCTCCTTCCATCCATCCCTCTCTCTCTCTCTCTCTCTCTCTCTCTCTCTCTCTCTCTCTCTCTCTCTCTCTCTCTCTCTCTCTCTCCCTCTCTCTCTCTCTCCCTTGGTCTCTCTCTCCCTCTCTCTCTCTCTCCCTCTCTCTCTCTCTCCCCCTCTCTCTCTCTGTCTCTCTTTCTTTCTCTCACCCTGTCTCTCTTTCTTTCTCTCAACCTCTCTCTCTCTCTCTCTCTCTCTCTGTCTCTCTCGCTCTCTCTCCCTCTCTATCTCCCTCTCTCTCTCTCGCTCTCTCTCTCTCTCTCTCCCTCTCTCTCTCTCTGTCTCTCTCCCTCTCTCTCTCTCCCTCGCTCTCTCTATCTATCTCTCTCCCTCTCTCTCTCTCTCCCCTCTCACTCTCTCTCCCTCTCTCTCTCTCTATCTCTCTCTCTCCCTCTCTATCTATCTCTCTCTCTCTCCCCCTCTGTCTCTCTCTCTGTATCCCCCTCCCTCACTCTCTCTTTCCCTCCCTCTCTCTCTAGGTGTGAATGAGTGTGCAGACAAAAATGGAGGCTGCTCTCACATCTGCAGAGACAGGAGGATTGGCTATGCGTGTGACTGTCCCTCTGGATACCAACTAATGGACAAGAAGACCTGTGAAGGTAGAGTACCAGAAACCTGTCCCTCTCAGACAAGACCTGTGAAGGTAGAGTAGCAGACAACCTGTCCCTCTCATACAAGACCTGTGAAGGTAGAGTACCAGACAACCTGTCCCTCTCAGACAAGACCTGTGAAGGTAGAGTACCAGACAACCTGTCCCTCTCATACAAGACCTGTGAAGGTAGAGTACCAGACAACCTGTCCCTCTCAGACAAGACCTGTGAAGGTAGAGTACCAGACAACCTGTCCCTTTCATACAAGACCTGTGAAGGTAGAGTACCAGACAACCTGTCCCTCTCAGACAAGACCTGTGAAGGTAGAGTACCAGACAACCTGTCCCTTTCATACAAGACCTGTGAAGGTAGAGTACCAGACAACCTGTCCCTCTCAGACAAGACCTGTGAAGGTAGAGTACCAGACAACCTGTCCTTCTCAGACAAGATATGTGAAGGTACAAGACCCAATCTAAAACCTTACTTCAACACAACAAAATGGCTCTCATTCCCATTCAGGGTTTCCGTTAGCCAGTAATAGCCAGCTTTTGGCCGATAATTTTTTTTTGAAAAGCCTGATGAATAAAATTGGCACCGGCCAAATGTCCAGGAGAAGAAAATAAAACATTGTGAAAAAATACGTTTTAGCCTCTTCATTGATGACAATACCAGTCTATGGAAATACGTTTTAGCCTCTTCATTGATGACAATACCAGTCTATGGAAATACGTTTTAGCCTCTTCATTGATGACAATACCAGTCGATGGAAATACGTTTGACTGGTCATGCTTATCGGTCTTTAGGTTAATTTGCGTAATTGAATGGAATTTAATTGGCGCATGTGTACAGTATATTGGTAATGTATCTTATCACATGCATACAGAGCCTTTGAGTGGAAAATCTGTCAGACAACGCGAGAGCTACTCAAACAGCAGATGCGTAGGCAACAGAAAGCAGGCTTTATCAACATGTCACATAATACTTTGCAGTGAGCTGGAGGCAGTATGCATTTTGAAAACATATACTTCATTGTTTGAAACCTGAACATTTTACTACATATTTTGAGGCATGTCTTACCTTGCTTCAAAGTAGCCTAGCCAAAATCAGACCATATCCGTGGAGGGCAATTATTTTATATAAACTTTCTCTCGTTGTCCTGTAGCCAAAGGCACAATCCATGTCATATTAGCAACCCATGCTAGTTGTTAAATCTCCCTTATTTCGAAATGTATAATTGATATTTTCATCTCTGTCACATGAAGCCACTTGCTTGTGCGGTGCACTTTTGTCAACAGTGTTTTCCCGCTGATTTCATTATGGAAGGAACATTCTTGCCTACTGCCTTGTGTGCATCGCTTATAATGTATATAATAATAGTTTATCAACATTTTAAGCTAAACTTTCTTATCTGTTTCATCTTAATGTATTTTATTTATTTAGCCTAGGCCTACTGGTTGTATGAATTTGGAATCTATCATCCACAAACTGTCCCAGACTGTTCAGAATTGGCCATTTTTTTCTCGCCAAGCTGACCAATAGAATAGGTCAACTTTTCTGCTATGGGGGATTGACATTCTGTAAGCTAGTGATTTTACTGTTCGTTACTCGTCTTGTTGGCTGAGGAAAAGTAAATGTGGGTAGTTATTCTAAAATCTTCAAAGTGTGCATCAGAATTCAGTAAGTACCACACATCATTTCATCCTCGACTTGTTCTGTTAATATGAATGACCATAATCTACATGTGATTTCTGTCATTCTGAGCAGCGTGGGTGGACGCCCTGATCAGGTTACGCACCCAGTGCATATGGGTTTGGTAAATTGCTCAAATGTGCAGTAAATTAAAATGCTGCCGGTCAAATGTCCGGGCGGAACACATTTTCCTAACGGAAACCCCGTTCCTTTCAGCCATTACAACATGACCAATGATTACACTCTCTATCTCTTCCACATTCCCTTCACCTCTTCTACTCTCTCTTTTCTGACCAGTACTTAGAGATATGTCTACGTACTTCCCATCCCCTTGTTCTCCTGTCTGAGTGGAGACAGAGTGTGTCCTGTGTTACTGATGGATTTGTGACGTCTCTCCCCAGACATAGATGAGTGTCAACAGCCTGACTCCTGCAGCCAGATCTGCATCAACTACAAAGGAGACTACAAGTGTGAATGTTATCAGGGCTATGAGATGGACCCCAGCACCAAGACCTGCAAGGCCGTGGGTAAGAGAGGCAACCCGTTATGTCCCTGGCAACCACAGAAGAGACACACACACACACACACACACACACACACACACACACACACACACACACACACACACACACACACACACACACACTGCAACCCAGCAACACCACAGTCTATTCTCAGGCCGTCCGCTATGAATGGTGGTTGTTTGTATGCAGGTCTAGCACGGCACAGGTCTGAGGTCTGTAACGCAAATATTTACCTTCTGCTTCTCAGGGAGGTAATGAAAAGAAAAACATGTCCACCTTGCCTGGCAGGGTGCTGTTGGACACAGCCAGGTATTGTCCTTCTCCGTGACCCACGGTAAACACTCCAGCCTGGGCATGAATAGAAATAATGACACTGGTCTTAACTTGGGGGCCTAGGACTTATCTCTGACTGTGTAGAGAAAGACAGTGTTTTTGGTTAGCATCATCATTCTTATGTTAGATCATTACAGGGCAAACTGACGCGATAATGAGGAGGCTTAAAGGAACAGGCTTAAAGGAACTGGCTTAAAGGAACTGGCTTAAAGGAACTGGCTTAAAGGAACTGGCTCGGCTTTGCTCTAAGTGGCGTGAAAAACGACATTGATTACTTCCCGTCTGAGAAGGCACGTCTTTGTGACTGTTAGAGAGAGCATACACGCTGTCAGAAAGCTGGGCCGTGTATTATTAGAGCGGAGGGGAGGGTGTGTGTTATTAGAATAGCTCCTTGGTTATTGAAGTGAGTGAGCGCTGTGTTCTGTTGGGCGCGTCAGTCCGTATTGTTGATTGCAGCACAGAAAGACAGAGACATACCATTCTTATTTCTGCAGTGGTGATTTACTCTGGAGCTTGGGAAGAAGGAGGCAGAGATGCAGAGGCGCCTGCTATGTGATGCTGAGGTGATGTGGATTTAATGAACCTCCACACACACTCTCACACAACCTCATACATTCACAGACATACACATCAACAGACACACAACCTCATACATTCACAACGATGCACACACTCACACAGATTTACAGACAACACAATCACACTCACATTCCACTGCGGTAGATTTGTTGGGTTCACTTCGCTCTACAACAGGGGCTGACAGCTGAAGCGATGATGTCGTTAAGTAGATCACACTGAGCTGGAAACCGAAGGCTTTATTTGTGATGTTCAGGGAATGCAATACCATTATTACCCTTCATCCAATCACACAGAGATTAGAGGGCTACTTTCTACTGTCACTGACCATGTCTGAATATTGTCTTAACTTGGAAAGCCCTTGGAGGCAGGATGGAGAAAGCCCTTGGAGGCAGGATGGAGAAAGCCCTTGGAGGCAGGATGGAGAAAGCCCTTGGAGGCAGGATGGAGAAAGCCCTTGGAGGCAGGATGGAGAAAGCCCTTGGAGGCAGGATGGAGAAAGCCCTTGGAGGCAGGATGGAGAAAGCCCTTGGAGGCAGGACGGAGAAAGCGTTAGAAGAATACTCATTTGACATACTTTCTGAAGAGTTTTACTAGTTTTAATTGTAGCTACAGTGCCACGCATAATAATGTAGACAGGAGTCTCCCATGTGCCTTTCTAGTTAATGTGAACGGTGTAGAAGCTAATTAAAAGCACAACTCCCAGGTTGGTGGCATCATGTTACGTTCATCGCTATAAGCCCAAGTATTACCATGCAATGTAGCAAGTTGATTCCACAAGTCATTTCACCACACTAAATGTTTTATTGTGTTTACCATGGGTGCCATATCACTCACTAACAGTGAAATGACTCACTAACAGTTAAATGACTCACTAACCGTTAAATGACTCACTAACAGTTAAATGACTCACTAACAGTTAAATGACTAACTGATTGGCTCTCACCATTTTCCTTTGTGCATACACAAAGGAACATTTTCCTCTGTGTCTTCCTCTGTGTCCTCCTCTGTGTCCTCCTCTTGGTCCTCCTCTTTGTCCTCCTCTGTGTCCTCCTCTTGGTCCTCCTCTGTGTCCTCCTCTGTGTCCTCCTCTTGGTCCTTCTCTTTGTTCTTTCTGTGTCCTCCTCTTGGTCCTCCTCTGTGTCCTCCTCTGTGTCCTCCTCTTGGTCCTCCTCTTTGTCCTCCTCTGTGTCCTCCTCTTGGTCCTTCTCTGTGTCCTCCTCTTTGTCCTCCTCTTTGTCCTCCTCTGTGTCCTCCTCTTGGTCCTCCTCTTTCCCTCTCCTTGCCTATCTGTCTGCATCTCTGTGTTTTTCTCCTCAGTCCCCATTTTTACTGTTTCTCCCTCCCTCCCTCTCCCGATATAAATATTTAACAGTTCCCAGTCTCCTTCCCAGCAATTGTTAAAAGACAGGCAGCAATGGGGCGGCAGGTAGCCTAGTGGTTAGAGGCAGGTAGCCTAGTGGTTAGAGGCAGGTAGCCTAGTGGTTAGAGGCAGGTAGCCTAGTGGTTAGAGGCAGGTAGCCTAGTGGTTAGAGGCAGGTAGCCTAGTGGTTGGAGGCAGGTAGCCTAGTGGTTAGAGGCAGGTAGCCTAGTGGTTAGAGGCAGGTAGCCTAGTGGTTAGAAGCAGGTAGCCTAGTGGTTAGAGGCAGGTAGCCTAGTGGTTAGAGGCAGGTAGCCTAGTGGTTAGAGGCAGGTAGCCTAGTGGTTGGAGGCAGGTAGCCTAGTGGTTGGAGGCAGGTAGCCTAGTGGTTAGAGGCAGGTAGCCTAGTGGTTAGAGGCAGGTAGCCTAGTGGTTAGAGGCAGGTAGCCTAGTGGTTAGAGGCAGGTAGCCTAGTGGTTAGAGGCAGGTAGCCTAGTGGTTGGAGTGTTGTGCCAGTAAGCGGAAGGTTGCTGGATCGAATCCCCGAGCTGACAAGGTAAAAATCTGTTGTTCTGCCCCTGAACAAGGCAGTTAACCCCCTGTTTCCCGGGCGCCGAAGACGTTGATGTCGATTAAGGCAGCCCCCCCCCCGCACCTCTCTAGGACAGAATCTAGAACAGAGTCTAGGACAGACACTAGGACAGAGTCTAGAACAGAGACTAGGACAGACACTAGGACAGACACTAGGACAGAGTCTAGAACAGACACTAGAACAGAGTCTAGGACAGAGTCTTGGACGGACACTAGGACAGACACTAGGACAGACACTAGAACAGATACTAGAACAGACACTAGAACATAGTCTAGAACAGACACTAGAACAGAGTCTAGAACAGAGTCTTGGACGGACACTAGGACAGATTCTAGGACAGAATCTAGGACGGACACTAGGACAGAGTCTAGGACAGAGTCTTGGATGGACACTAGGTCATAGTCTAGGACAGAATCTAGGATGGACACTAGAACAGAGTCATGGACGGACACTAGGACAGAGTCTAGGACAGAGTCTAGGACAGAGACTAGAACAGACACTAGGACATAATCTAGGACTGACACTAGGACAGAGTCTTGGACGGACACTAGGACAGATTCTAGGACGGACACTAGGACAGAGACTAGAACAGACACTAGGACAGAGTCTAGGACAGAGTCTAGGACAGAGACTAGGACGGACACTAGGACAGAGACTAGGACAGAGACTAGGACAGATTCTAGGACGGAGTCTAGGACAGAGACTAGGACAGAGACTAGGACAGAGACTAGGACAGAGACTAGGACAGATTCTAGGACGGAGTCTAGGACAGAGACTAGGACAGAGACTAGGACAGAGACTAGGACAGAGACTAGGACAGAGTCTAGGATCATCACACGACCAGGGATGGATGGGCTTAAACATTCAGCGCTCTCTGAAGTCGTAGTCTGACATGGATCTAATGTAATAAACATGTAATCTGAGTATAGTTGCCTGTATTGGATGGAGTTTCAGTATGACATGGTGACTTTGGTTTGACAAGACAGGAACATTCTGCACAGATTTGTCTCGTGGATTTAGTAGAGAATAGAAAGAGTGGTGTTTTCTCATGAGTATGACAGACTACACTTCTTAAAGTTGATTGTAGTCTCACTGAATCAGGGAATGTATCAGCCTTGTTGTCTCCAGCTGCTGGCAGACATCTATATTCTCCCAGGCCACGTTAACGATCCCAGAGAGAATACACCTACTTTGATCTTCTGTCGACTAACAACTCAGAATATTCCTTTTTTTTTCAAAATTACAGTCACCCTCTGTGTTTAAAACGTTTTTTTACATAACAGTAACTAGCTGTACTGTACGTCAAATCGATTCCTCAGGCCTGGCTGCATATCTGTCTGGCCTTTCAAAGCGTATCTTAATTGGCTGACAATGCAGGGCTGAGTTATGGAAGATTTAAATGCATGGTGTCTGTCCTGTCATCACACATGCATGCACGTGCACACCCACACGCTCACACACACACACACACACACACACACACACACACACACACACACACACACACACACACACACACACACACACACACACAGACTGTTGTCAGAGTGGAGGGGTCTGACTCTGCTTTAACACAGTGAAGAGAGAGCAACTACTCTGTAGAATGGCGCTATTTGATGATGTCACCGGTCCTGAATGAGGGGCTAGGGGCTGTGTTGACAGTGGAAGTAGGACATATCTTTCTCTCTCTCTCTCCATCTCTCTCTCTCTCTCTCTCTCTCTCTCTCTCTCTCTCTCATCCTCTCTCTCTCTTCCTCTCTCTATCTATCTTGCTTCCTCTCTCACTCTCTCTCTCTTCCTCTCTCCATCTCTCTCTCTCATCCTCTCTCTCTCTCGCTCTCTCTTTCTTTCCCTCTGTCTATCAACTATTTATCTATTTTCCCTCTGTCTATCAACTATTTGTCTATTTCTCTACCATTCGCTCTCTATCTGTTTGTCTCTCCCTCCCTATGTATGCTACCACTCATTCTCTGTCTTCTCTCTCTCTTTCTTTCTCTCTCTCTCTTCTCTCCTCTCTCTTATCTCTCTTGGTCTCTCTCTCTGTCACTCTCTCTCTCTGTGTCTCTGTCTCTCTCTGTCTGTCTTTTTCTCCCGTCCCTAGTGGGAGAGCGGCTGAAATTGATTGGTACAAATCCAGGAGACAGGGAAAATGATTGAATCCTGACTCGCAGTGAAAATGAAAATATTTGCTCCCTGTGCAGTGTCCCATGGCGGCCTAGGACTGAGAAACTCATCTAGGTGTGGCGCGTGCAGGTGTGTGTGTGCGTGTGCGTGTGCGTGCGCGTGCCGTGGTTCGATACATGGAGCCAACTCAGAACGCCCTGGCTTGATGGGACAAGTTGTGTCACGCCCTGAACATAGAGAGCTTTTTATTCTCTATGTTGGTTAGAGCGGGGTGTGACTAGGGTGGGTCATCTAGGTGATTATGTTTCTATGTTGGCCAGGTATGGTTCCCAATCAGAGGCAGCTGTTTGTCGTTGTCTCTGATTGGGGATCATATTTAGGCAGCCATTTCCCCTTTGTGCTTTGTGGGATCTTGACTATGTATAGTTGCCTGTGAGCACTGTAGCAGCTTCACGTTTCGTTTTGCTATTTTTTGTTTTGTTTTGCTGTGAGTTTCACCTAGTAATAAAAAGATGTGGAACCCAGATCACGCTGCGCTTTGGTCCAATTATTATGACGATCGTGACAAGTTGCCCGGCTTTGTCTTGATTTTGTACGGGATGAGGAGGGAGGGAGATAAGACTCCATTAGTCTCTCTCAGCTTATATCTCGGTGGTTCTTCCTTTAAAAGTTGCGTCGCACTGCAGCACACCTTGCGGGTTGCCGCAGAATTCTATGGCACATTATTTAAGTGTCAGCCATTGTTGCGAGTTAGTGGCAGTTTGACCACCAGAGGGCATCTTTGAGAAGCATTTTACTTTTTTAATATTGGCTGTACTAGATAATTTAAGACCTTTTTTTGTAAGGACATAGTATATGGGATTGATTTTAAGAAATGTAGCTTCATTAATTTGATTAATATTATGGTGTTTCTATTCCAAGAAAAATGAAAACCCTTAGGGTTTCCGTTAGGAAAATATGGCGCTGTACAACATGACCGGTCGGGAGTAGGCTACTGTACTAAGAGCAAAATAATCCTAAAATAATCCTAACATTTCCACCCCCTAATTGTAGGCTAACCAATACCCAAACGGAGATTCAGTGAAAATAATACCAGTCCCCATGCTTGTCTCAGAGCAGCGTGAAACAGTGCTGAAATAGTTGACAACATGTCATTCAGTGATATTTATTCCCATAATAATTTGTTAATGATCCATAACGAACTAAACATCTGCATTACAATTATAATGCAGGGTTAATAATACATGGATATATTTGTAGAGATGTATGCATTTTTTTGTTGGGGCAAATCTGGTTTAGAGTACTTAAAACAATGCATTTGGTGGACTCGGTATGATGGACTCACTGATGGTTGAAGATGATGAGCGATCGGCAAAGGCAATCAACATCGCTCTAATCACAGTCAGAAGACAGTTGAAGAAACTTGAGTGGACTTATGGAAAGGCTCATTAAGGCATTATATTATATAGACATGTTTTCAAAAGTTCTCCAGGGCCGACAGAGAAGTTCCTTACTTTTTCCCCCTTCCACTTGCCTCTTCCATTTATTCCCATAGTAATTCGTTATGGTTTGCATTGTAAATGAGGGCATAAACTGGGTCAAGACGCCAGCAGAGTAAGTAGACCTTTATGTAGTAAAATAAAGGTTAAATAAAAATAAATAAATATGACCTACAACACTTTTAACAACACATTACTCAACACTAGTGAGACTCATGTCGCCTACGGTAGGCCTACAGTATATCTATAAATATTTTTTTATCTCTACATGTAGGTCTCCTGATTTGAACCCGATCGAACTTGTTGCAACTTTAGTGTAGTTGAAATAATTATCTCCATGTTTGACTGGATTGTGACTCCCATCTCGTTCCTCCTTCAACTCCGCCAGTACCGCCTGACTCTCGTTCCTCCTTCAACTCCGCCAGTACCGCCTGACTCTCGTTCCTCCTTCAACTCCGCCAGTACCGCCTGACTCTCGTTCCTCCTTCAACTCCGCCAGTACCGCCTGACTCTCGTTCCTCCTTCAACTCCGCCAGTACCGCTTGACTTTCCGCCAATGACATGACTCTCCTCCAATAATTACATTTAGAGGATTGGAGGATTCTAAATTAATATCTATGGGGCATTTTTCATTAGGATCTGTGAGAAAATCTAAGGGGCTTTTATATAATTAGAATGCAGGGTTAATAATAATAATAATCACTTTGTTTAATAAATAACGATATTTTGGAGATGATTTCATTTCAAATAACCAAAAGTGAGCAATTGTAATCTGAATAAAGGGAAAAAGTCCATTCTTGAACATGGAGGGAAACATTCTTACTAATTTGTAAATAAAGCCAGTTTGATATTTAGAATGATTTATTTATGTTTTTAGAGGGAGAGGAAACCGAAAGCCCACCGTGCATATTTTTCGGAAATTCGTCAATCCACATGTCAAGTGAAATTCCCGCATTTTATTTACCCAAGTTCTCTCTCAACTCCAGGACCACCAACAGTTTTTGTTGTTGCCTGATGCAGGACTCTAGTGCCATAAGAGAGACTCTCAGACTGAAAACGCCTCCATTAATTGCTACAGTTCAGACTACCGATAGATGAGCGTTCTAACTCCCTCTTGTAATAGTGTGGTGCAATGACAGAATGCCACCATCTACCACTAACGGTCGCAGCATAAACTCTGAACTTTAAAAAGGAAGAACCACTGAGTGTACAAAACATGAAGAACTCTTTCCATGACATAGACTGACGAAGGAATACAGGTGAAAGCAATGATCCCTTATTGATGTCACTTGTTAAATCCACTTCAATCAGTGTAGATGAAGGAGAGGAGACAGGTTAAAGATGTATTTGTAAACCTTGAGACAATTCAGACATGGATTTTGTATCTGTGCCATTCAGAGGGTGAATGGGCAAGACAAAAGATTGAAGTGCCTTTGAATGGGGTATGGTAGTAGGTGCCAGGCGCACCGGTTTGTGTCAAAAACAGCAGTGCTGCTGGATTTTTCACGCTCAGCAGTTTCCTGTGTGTATCAATAATGGTCCACCACCCAAAGGACATCCAGCCAACTTGACACAACTGTGGGAAGCGTTGGAGTCAACATGATCCAGCATTCCTGTGGAACGCTTTCGACACCTTGTAGAGTCCATGCCCTGACAATTGAGGCTGTTCTGAGGGCAAAAGGGAAGGGGGAGTGCAACTCATTATTAGGAAGGTGTTCCTAATGTTTTGTACACTCAGTGTATGCAACGCTTTCATCAAGGCAAAGGGTGGCTACTTTGAAGAATCTAAAATCTAAAATATATGGTACACTACTGTTCAAAAGTTTGGGGTCACTTAGAAATGTCCTTGTTTTTGAAAGAAAAGCTCATTCTTTGTCCATTTAAAATAACATCAAATTGATCAGAAATACAGTGTAGACATTGTTAATGTTGTAAATGACTATTGTAGCTGGAAACGGCAGATTTTTAATGGAATATCTACATAGGCGTACAGAGGCCCATTATCAGCAACCATCACTCCTGTGTTCCAATGGCACGTTGTGTTAGCTAATCCAAGTTTATCATTTTAAAAGGCTAATGGATCATTAGAAAACCCTTTAGCAAGTATGTTAGCACACCTGAAAACTGTTGTCATGATTAAAGAGGCAATAAAACTGGCCTTCTTTAGACTAGTTGAGTATCTGGAGCATCAGCAATTGTGGGTTCGATTACAGGCTCAAAATTGCCAAGAACTGAAGATTTCGTACAACGCTGTGTACTACTCCCTTCACAGAACAGCGCAAACTGGCTCTAACCAGAATAGGAAGAGGAGTGGGAGGCCCCGGTGCACAACTGAGTAAGAGGACAAGTACATTAGAGTGTCTAGTTTGAGAAACAGACACCTCACAAGTCCTCAACTGGCAGCTTCATTAAATATTACCCGCAAAACACCAGTCTCGACGTCAACAGTGAAGAGGCGACTCCGGGATGCTGGCCTTCTAAGCAGAGTTCCTCTGTCCAGTGTCTGTATTCTTTTGCCCATCTAAATCTTTTCTTTTTATTGGCCAGTCTGAGATATGGCTTTTTCTTTGCTACTCTGCCTAGAAGGCCAGCATCCCGGAGTCGCCTCTTCACTGTTGATGTTGAGACTGGTGTTTTGCGGGTAATATTTAATGAAGCTGCCAGTCTTTCTTTCCCTCCCTTCTATCTCTCTCTCTCTCTCTCTCCATTTATCTTTCTCACTCACTCAGTTTCTCTCTCTGTCTCTCTCCTCTTTTTCTCTCCTCTTTCTATCTCCTACTCATCCTCTCTCTCTATCCCTCCCTCTCCCTCTCACTCTCTCATGAAGCATTGTACAAACCCCATCTTGGCCAGGGAACAGAACAGAGCTACAGAACAGAGCTACTTGAGATGGTGATTCTGTGAGGTTGAGAACTACTCATGGAAGGGTAATAAGAGAGAGGGTCAGAGAGGAGAGAGAGGGTCAGAGAGGAGAGAGAGGGTCAGAGAGGAGAGAGAGGGTCAGAGAGGAGAGAGAGGGTCAGAGAGAAGAGAGAGGGTCAGAGAGAAGAGAGAGGGTCAGAGAGGAGAGAGAGGGTCAGAGAGAAGAGAGAGGGTCAGAGAGAAGAGAGAGATTGCTGTGTGGCAATGAGTGAGAGGTCTACTCTGCACTCTCCTTGAGAACTATTCCTATTCATGTACGGTCCCACGACGTGTGTGTGTGTGTGTGTGTGTGTGTGTGTGTGTGTGTGTGTGTGTGTGTGTGTGTGTGTGTGTGTGTGTGTGTGTGTGTGTGATGACAGAGCAGCTATTAGAGATGGAACGCCAAATGAAAGATAAATAGAGGTCAGTTAGAGGATAATGGAGGTGGAGGTTTGGGGAGTAGGTTTCATTCCACGCATCTAAGTGTATGCATTTTTTTTATTTAGTGTGCGTGTGCGTGTGTGTGTGTGTGTGTGTGTGTGTGTGTGTGTGTGTGTGTGTGTGTGTGTGTGTGTGTGTGTGTGTGTGTGTGTGTGTGTGCGTGCGTGCGTGCGTGCGTGCGTGCGTGCGTGCGTGCGTGCGTGCGTGCGTGTGTGTGTGTTCCTTATGGGAATTTTGAGTCATTCTCTTTCACTCTGTTGAGAAATGTGCCTTGTGTAGATGACGTACACACAAAATCACTGAGAAAGAGCTTTGCGTATCTGCAGTAGCAGGAATAGAACAGCATGATTCATTGACCACAGATTCTGTTTTTATTACAAGACAAACGGAGACTGGACAGAAGGAGAGGTGTTGAGGAGACGTTAGAGCCCTGTCATTGTCAATCAAACAGGAACAAGGAAGTGGCGTCTAAATCTCTAAAGTCATTACTGAAAGAGTTGTGAAATATTCTGCTGAACTAACCTTTGTCCTTTGTGGGAAGGAAATTGTAACGCTGTTAGAAGGAAATTATTTAAAATATTGCACACACCTGTGAATTATTGGCTAGTATTTTATCTTATCATGAACACTGTTTGTCCATTTGTATATGCTAGTCTAAACCGGTTGTTTACGAAGCATGTGACAAATAAAAACATTTGATTTTAATTTGATTTGACCTTCCAAACTGTTTAAACTCTTATAAGAACGTGAAAGATATTTCCTTGATTTCACATCATCAGAAAAGTTTTTTCATGCTTAGCAATGTTTCATCTATCTCTACCAATGTTTCATCTATCTCTACCAATGTTTCATCTATCTCTACCAGTGTTTCATCTAACTCTACAAAGGTTTCATCTACCTCTACCAATGTTTCATCTATCTTTACCAATGTTTCATCTATCTCTACAAAGGTTTCATCTATCTCTACCAACGTTTCATCTATCTACCAATGTTTCATCTATCTTTACCAATGTTTCATTTATCTCTACAAAGGTTTCATCTATCTTTACCAATGTTTCATCTATCTCTACCAATGTTTCATCTATCTTTACCAATGTTTCATCTATCTCTACCAATGTTTCATCTATCTTTACCAATGTTTCATCTATCTCTAGCAATGTTTCATCTATCTCTACCAATGTTTCATCTATCTCTACCAATGTTTCATCTATCTCTACCAGTGTTTCATCTAACTCTACCAATGTTTCATCTATCTCTATCAATGTTTCATCTATCTCTACCAGTGTTTCATCTATCTCTACCAATGTTTCATCTATCTCTATCAATGTTTCATCTATCTCTACCCGTGTTTCATCTATCTCTACCAATGTTTCATCTATCTCTACCAATGTTTCATTTTCTCTACAAAGCTTTCATCTATCTCTACCAACGTTTCATCTATCTCTACCAATGTTTCATCTATCTCTACAAAGGTTTCATCTACCTCTACCAATGTTTCATCTATCTCTACAAAGGTTTCATCTATCTCTACCAACGTTTCATCTATCTACCAATGTTTCATCTATCTCTAGCAATGTTTCATCTATCTTTACCAATGTTTCATTTATCTCTACAAAGGTTTCATCTATCTTTACCAATGTTTCATCTATCTCTACCAATGTTTCATCTATCTTTACCAATGTTTCATCTATCTCTACCAATGTTTCATCTATCTTTACCAATGTTTCATCTATCTCTAGCAATGTTTCATCTATCTTTACCAGTGTTTCATCTATCTCTAGCAATGTGTCATCTATCTTTACCAGTGTTTAATCTATCTCTAGCAATGTTTAATCTATCTTTACCAGTGTTTCATCTATCTCTACCAATGTTTCATATATCTTTACTAGTGTTTCATCTATCTCTAGCAATGTTTCATCTATCTTTACCAGTGTTTCATCTATCTCTACCAATGTTTCATCTATCTTTACCCGTCTTTAATCTATCTCTACCAATGTTTCATCTATCTCTACCAATGTTTCATCTGTCTCTACCGATGTTTCATCTATCTCTACCAGTGTTTAATCATTGAAATGTTCTAATTGTTGTATTCTGTGTGTGCTTTCTCTCAGAGACGAGCTGGTCCTGTGTAGTAATGCTTTCCTCTGACTGTTTCAATGTTTTCAGCATTGAAATGTTCTCATATTGTATATCTGTTGTGTCT
>NC_052316.1:41219468-41299468 GCF_016432855.1 Salvelinus namaycush | reverse complement strand
CTGTGGTGAACTCATCTGTGGTGAACTCCTCTGTGGTGAACTCCTCTGTGGTGAACCCTTCTGTGGTGAACTCCTCTGTGGTGAACCCATCTGTGGTGAACTTCTCTGTGGTGAACCCTTCTGTGGTGAACCCTTCTGTGGTGAACTCCTCTGTGGTGAACTCCTCTGTGGTGAACTCCTCTGTGGTGAACCCCTCTGTGGTGAACTCCTCTGTGGTTAACCCCTCTGTGGTGAACCCCTCTGTGGTGAACCCTTCTGTGGTGAACCCCTCTCTGTCATCCATCCCTATTATCCACCGTTCTCGTTATTTTAGCGTTAATTACAGTTTTTTACAATCACTTTGGCACTAATTTCGGAACCATGATGTCATTTTTCAAAACTCTAGACACAAAACTCACAACCAATGATCAAAATGCTAATTTTTCAAAACTAACACTTTTTCCAATTGCTTGGATACAATACACATAAAGCTAAGATCATTTGTTCATTGAACTAAAATCACCTGTTCAAATTGACACAACTTAACATCAAAGTATTACCATTTCAAAATGAAATTCACACATTACATCTGAGATGACTGTCTATTCATTTCATTACAATGATCTAACTATTAATTGATACAACTGCTCAAAATGATAACTGTTGCATTACTCTTAATGCATAGTTTTATGGAAACTGACAAACAATATTCAATGTTTAGATCATGAAAGTTTCAGGATAACGAGATCCATTGACACCAATTACCATGGAACATGAACCAAATGGACTATATTATCTATGGATGTAATATTTCATCATCATTCTTTATCAGACACTGTTTCTATGGTCCCATGTACCACTTTTCCAGACCATGTTTTCAGATTTATTAGGTACACCTATTTAGTACTGGGTAGGACCCCCTTTTGCCTCCACAACAGCCTGAATTATTCACGGTGTTGTACGTTAAGAGATGCCCTTCTGCACACCACTGTTTTAAACAGCTGTTATTTGAGCATTTGCGGCCTTTCTGTTAGCTTGAATGAGTCTGGACATTCTCCTCTGACCTCTCTCATTAACAAGGTGTTTTGCCCACAGAACTGCCGCTCACTGAATGTGTTTTGTTTATCGCACCATTCTCTGTAAACTCTAGAGACTGTAGTGCATAAAAATCCCAGGAAGGCAGCTGTTTCTGAGATGTTGGAATCACCATGTGTGGCATCAACAATCATTCCACGGTCAAAGTTGCTAAGATTACGCATCTTGCCCGTTCTAATGTTTGGTCGAACAACATCTTAAGCTCTCTACTCTATATATTGAGTTGCAGGCAGCCACATGATTCGCTGTTCGAATGTAACCTTCCTTGATGGGCTAAATCAGGTCTGTAGAGCTGATGTCATGACCTATGTCATTGTGTGGGATAATGTCAGGTTCCACCATGCTCAAATGGTGCAAGCATGGTTTCAGGCCCATCCACAGTTTACCACCCTGTACTTACCCCCATACTCTCCTTTCCTTAACCCGATTGAGGAATTTTTCTCCACATGGAGGTGGAAGGTATATGATAGGCGCCCTCACGAACAAGCCACCCTTCTCCAGGCCATGGATGACGCATGCAATGACATCACGGCAGACCAGTGTCAGGCCTGGATTCGCCATGGCGGAAGATTCTTCCCAAGATGTTTGGCTAATGAAAACATCCATTCTGATGTGGATGTGAACCTGTGGCCAAATCCACAAGACAGGGTTGATGGAAATATAGAAGTACAGTAATCAACCATTTGTTTTGCTTTTTACAGTGAGCCAGGTGAGGAACACTGCAGTTGACCTTTAACTGTTTTTTCTTTTTTTGTAGCTAATTATTTTTGCTTTGATTCAAAGAAACCTATGTTGTGATTTTATTGTATTTCATCAATAAATTTCATATTTTGTTCAATGATTCCACTGTGCCTGTAGTATTCTCTCTACTAGTCCTTTTACAGTGATGTATTTACGTGTAGTAGCATAATGAAACATGTATCACATATTTTGTACTACAATATTTAATGATTGTACGAACAACTACACAGTGAAACTATCGGTATCTTGTGTGTGGGTGATCTAAATGAATGTTTCTATGGTATTTCATGATAAATGAGTTATTTGAACCAATGCAAGGTTTTTTTAAAGATATGAATGCACATTGCAATGTTTTGAACATTGGACAGCCTGTGTTACAAGCGATGACCGTTTTGAGTTTTGTGTCTAGAGTTTTGAAAAATGACCACAAGGTTCTGAAATGAGTGCCAAAGTGATTGTTAAAAACTGTAATAGTGATGAGTGTGGTGGCTGGTCAATGCAGCCCTGCCTACTTCCTGCTGTGATTAATACATCTAAGATCAACAATAACACAGTTCATTAATGAGACTGCCTCCCCTGTCTGTCCCCATTCGTCTCTGTCTCTCTCCCTGTGTGTGTGTGTGTGTGTGTGTGTGTGTGTGTGTGTGTGTGTGTGTGTGTGTGTGTGTGTGTGTGTGTGTGTGTGTGTGCGCGTGCGTGCGTGCGTGCGTGCGTGCGTGCGTGCGTGCGTGCGTGCGTGCGTGCGTGCGTGCGTGTGTGTGTTGGTGTGTGTGTGTGTGTGTGGTGTGTGTGTGCCTGCTTTCCCTGTCTCTCCTTTCTGTTTCATCCTGCTCCTCACTCAAACACCTCTTCAGTTCTCTCCCGTATCCTTTTTATTCAACGTTTCTCCCCCCTCCTCCTCCGTTTCTCCCCCCTCCTCCTCCGTCCACTCTCCCAGCTTGTAGTCCCTCTATCTCCCTGTTGTGTTAGGGTGGGAAATGGGACGCTGCGTGTGGCTAATAAAGCTGTCCTACAGGTCTAGCCAGGTAGTGGAGGAGTAATGTCTCATGGTGGATCTGCTGTGTCTCCTCTCAGGTCATCTCACCTCTGTTACTCAGACAAATCCCCCTCTTTAAGAAGAGAGGCTGGCTGCTTTGTCTGCTGATGAAAGGTGACAAGCCCATTCTAATAACTAGTTTCTACAGGAAATAGAAGGAGGGCAGCAGTTGTTAAAGAGTTCCCAGGTTAAGGTGTTCCTGTCTGGGTATTACTGGCCAGGAGAGTCCCTCGCCGATGACGACAACAGCCTATCAGATGTATTACTGGCCAGGAGAGTCCCTCCCCCATGTCGACAACAGCCTATCAGATGTATTACTGGCCAGGAGAGTCCCTCGCCCAATGTCGACAACAGCCTATCAGCTGTATTACTGGCCAGGAGAGTCCCTCGCCCAATGTCGACAACAGCCTATCAGCTGTATTACTGGCCAGGAGAGTCCCTCCCCTGTGGCGACAACAGCCTATCAGCTGTATTACTGGCCAGGAGAGTCCCTCCCCTGTGGCGACAACAGCCTATCAGATGTATTACTGGCCAGGAGAGTCCCTCCCCCATGTCGACAACAGCCTATCAGATGTATTACTGGCCTGGAGAGTCCCTCCCCCATGGCGACAACAGCCTATCAGATGTATTACTGGCCTGGAGAGTCCCTCCCCGATGACGACAACAGCCTATCAGATGTATTACTGGCCTGGAGAGTCCCTCCCCCATGGCGACAACAGCCTATCAGATGTATTACTGGCCTGGAGAGTCCCTCCCCGATGGCGACAACAGCCTATCAGATGTATTACTGGCCTGGAGAGTCCCTCCCCGATGGCAACAACAGCCTATCAGATGTATTACTGGCCTGAAGAGTCCCTCCCCCATGGCGACAACAGCCTATCAGATGTATTACTGGCCTGGAGAGTCCCTCCCCCATGGCGACAACAGCCTATCAGATGTATTACTGGCCTGGAGAGTCCCTCCCCCATGGCGACAACAGCCTATCAGATGTATTACTGGCCTGGAGAGTCCCTCCCCGATGGCGACAACAGCCTATCAGATGTATTACTGGCCTGGAGAGTCCCTCCCCGATGGCGACAACAGCCTATCAGATGTATTACTGGCCTGGAGAGTCCCTCCCCCATGGCGACAACAGTTGGAAGCCTTAGGTTTTTAACTCAGCATCTGATTTTTGGTTCTGTTCTATGTAATGTATCAGTTTCATCATTTTGTAATACAGAGTGGTCTGATATGGACTCTGACACCTGCAGTTGATTGTGTCTATTGTTGTCTTTGTGTGCCTTAATATACTGTCCATGTGTATGTATAGTATGTGTTATGTGTATGTATAGTATGTGTTGTAGTAATGTCATAATAACCTCTTGTCTGTGCTCCCCAGTGCGTACATCAACAAGGCCAGTGATTCGTCGGAGCAGGTGACTCTGATTGAGACAGCGCTGTCCTCTCCAGAGGGGCTGGCTGTTGACTGGGTCCATAACAACATCTACTGGACCGACTCCGGAGATAAGACCATCTCCGTCGCCACGGGAGATGGCAAGAAGAGGAAGGTCCTGATCGACACTGAGCTGAGCGAACCACGGGCCATCGCTGTGGACCCCCGACAAGGGTGAGAGATCAGAGGGAGGGAGGGATGGGACTGGGGAGTTAGGGGGAGGGTGGGTTAGTGTTGGGAGAAGGTGAGGGAGGAAGTGAGTGAGTGAAGTAAAAAATAAGGGACAGATTGTGTGTATGTGAGAGAGGGAGATAAAGAGAGCGAGAAAGAAAGAAAGAGAGCAAGAGAGAGAGAGAGAGAGGTTGGGAGAAGGAGTAAGACAGGATGACTATCCATGATGCATCACATTATGTGTTGCCTATCTGGTCAAAACACTGAAACAGGTCAGAACACTGAAACAGATCAGAACACTGAAACAGGTCATAACACCGAAACAGGTTAGAATACTGAAACAGGTCAGAACACCGAAACAGGTTAGAACACAGAAACATGTCAGAACACTGAAACAGGTCAGAACACCGAAACAGGTTAGAACACTGAAACAGGTCAGAACACAGAAACATGTCAGAACACTGAAACAGGTTCGAACACAGAAACAGGCCTGAACACTGAAACAGATCAGAACACTGAAACAGGCCTGAATACTGAAACAGGTCAGAACACTGAAACAAGTCAGAACACTGAAACAGGTTAGAACACTGAAACAGGTCAGAACACAGAAACCGGTCAGAACACTGAAACAGCTCAGAACACTGAAACAGGTCAGAACACTGAAACAGATCAGAACACTGAAACAGATCAGAACACTGGGGCGGCAGGTAGACTAGTAACCGAAAGGTTGCAAGATTGAATCCCCGAGCTGACAAGGTAAAAAAAACTGTCGTTATGCCCCTGAACAAGGCAGTTAACCCACTGTTCCTAGGGCGTCATTGTAAATAAGAATGTGTTCATAACTGACTTGCCTCATTAAATAAAGGTAAATAAACAACCAACTGAAACAGATCCTCTCATCATATTGCCCTCCCTCTCTTCCTGTCAGACGTAGCTGTAGGCATCAATAGCATCTATCTAGTCTCTCAACTCTGTCAACACTTAAGCTCCTCCCATCTCCCTGGCTCTCCCTGACAACTCTATTCCCCAGTGCCTTCTTTCCACAACATTACTGAGCCAGACGAGCATGAAACATGCAAATGAGCCCAACCCAACGTAGGTTTGGTTCCTCAGTACAGGGAAAGAAGACAATGTTAGCTATCTGTCCCCGCTGGTCTGTATACTACCTGTCTGCTTGCCTGCCTGCCTGGCTGGCTGGCTGCCTGGCTGGCTGGCCTATTTCTATCATGGAGGTAGAACATGAAGAGTTCTGCTGCCTGGGAGATATGTACACAGTTGGCATTTGGCTCAGTAGTGCAGATGGAAGGTTTGGTTTACTTTTAAACCATTTACATATTTGTCGGAGATTCTTTCCTACAGTCTCAGGTAAGGTTGTGTTGCTGAAAGTCACCTAATAGCACATCTCTCTCTGTCTCTGTCTCTCTGTCTCTCTCTCTCTGTCTCTCTCTCTGTCTCTCTCTCTCTCTCTCTCTCTCTCTCTCTCTGTCTCTCTCTGTTTCTGTCTCTCTGTCTCTCTCTCTCTCTGTCTCTCTCTCTGTCTCTCTGTCTCTCTGTCTCTCTCTCTCTGTCTCTCTCTCTCTCTCTCTCTGTCTCTATCTCTCTCTGTCTCTCTCTCTGTCTCTCTGTGTCTCTCTGTCTCTCTCTGTCTCTGTCTCTGTCTCTCTCTCTGTCTCTCTGTGTCTCTCTGTCGCTCTCTGTCTCTCTCTCTCTCTTTCCATACTGTGGGCTACATATCCTCACTATGTGATTATTGTAGCTATTGTTCAATGTAAATCCCTTTACTCTCCTGTAGGTTTATGTACTGGTCTGACTGGGGGACCCAGGCGAAGATAGAGAAGGCTGGCATGAACGGAGTGGACCGCCAAGTACTGGTGTCAGAGAGGATCGAATGGCCCAACGGCATCACTCTGGGTAAGACTGGCACTGGGGAGGGAGGGAGGGAGGGAGGGAGGGAGGGAGGGAGGGAGGGAGGGAGGGAGGGAGGGGGGGAGGGGGGAGGGAGGGAAGGAAGGAAGGAAGGAAGGAAGGAAGGAAGGAAGGAAGGAAGGAAGGAAGGAAGGAAGGAGAGCTACATGATGAGAGTAGAGAGAGAGGCTGAAGGGAAAGGAGGACAGAGAGACTGAAGGGAAAGGAGGACAGAGAGAGGCTGAAGGGAAAGGAAGACAGAGAGACTGAAGGGAAAGGAGGACAGAGAGACCGAAGGGAAAGGAGGACAGAGAGAGGCTGAAGGGAAAGGAGGACAGAGAGAGGCTGAAGGGAAAGGAGGACAGAGAGACTGAAGGGAAAGGAGGACAGAGAGAGAGACTGAAGGGAAAGGAGGACAGAGAGACTGAAGGGAAAGGAGGACAGAGAGAGACTGAAGGGAAAGGAGGACAGAGAGACTGAAGGGAAAGGAGGACAGAGAGACTGAAGGGAAAGGAGGACAGAGAGACTGAAGGGAAAGGAGGACAGAGAGAGACTGAAGGGAAAGGAGTACAGAGAGACTGAAGGGAAAGGAGGACAGAGAGACTGAAGGGAAAGGAAGACAGAGAGAGAGACTGAAGGGAAAGGAAGACAGAGAGACTGAGGGGAAAGGAGGACAGAGAGACTGAAGGGAAAGGAGGACAGAGAGACTGAAGGGAAAGGAGGACAGAGAGACTGAAGGGAAAGGAGGACAGAGAGACTGAGGGGAAAATAGGACAGAGAGACTGAAGGGAAAGGAAGACAGAGAGACTGAAGGGAAAGGAGGACAGAGAGACTGAAGGGAAAGGAAGACAGAGAGACTGAAGGGAAAGGAGGACAGAGAGACTGAAGGGAAATGAGGACAGAGAGAGAGACTGAAGGGAAAGGAGGACAGAGAGACTGAAGGGAAAGGAGGACAGAGAGACTGAAGGGAAAGGAAGACAGAGAGACTGAAGGGAAAGGAGGACAGAGAGAGACTGAAGGGAAAGGAGGACAGAGAGACTGAAGGGAAAGGAGGACAGAGAGACTGAATGGAAAGGAGGACAGAGAGACTGAAGGGAAAGGAAGACAGAGAGAGACTGAAGGGAAAGGAGGACAGAGAGACTGAAGGGAAAGGAAGACAGAGAGACTGAAGGGAAAGGAGGACAGAGAGACTGAAGGGAAAGGAGGACAGAGAGAGAGACTGAAGGGAAAGGAGGACAGAGAGACTGAAGGGAAAGGAGGACAGAGAGACTGAAGGGAAAGGAAGACAGAGAGACTGAAGGGAAAGGAGGACAGAGAGACTGAAGGGAAAGGAGGACAGAGAGAGACTGAAGGGAAAGGAAGACAGAGAGACTGAAAGGAAAGGAGGACAGAGAGAGACTGAAGGGAAAGGAGGACAGAGAGAGACTGAAGGGAAAGGAGGACAGAGAGACTGAAGGGAAAGGAGGACAGAGAGACTGAAGGAAAAGATGGACAGAGAGAGACTGAAGGGAAAGGAGGACAGAGAGAGAGAAGCGATAAGAGAGAAAGAAAGATAACAATGTAGAATAAAATTGTCTGTCACATAGTTGTGAGTGAGTCAGTCAGTCAGTCAGTCAGTCAGTCAGTCAGTCAGTCAGTCAGTCAGTCAGTGTGGCTCTGTCATCAATCAGCCTGTAGTTTGTTCTTTCAGCAGAGCTGGGAACGAAGTGGCCCAAGCTGTGTCATCAATACCCCAATCATCCTCCCCTCCATTCGTCCACCCTTCCATCCCTCTTAACCTGTGTCAATTTCACTCCTTTCTGTGTCCATGGCTGATGATGAGATGCAGAACGACAGAGCAGAGAGAGACAGAGAACGACAGAGCAGAGAGAGAGAGAGAACGACAGAGCAGAGAGAGAGACAGAGAACGACAGAGCAGAGAGAGAGACAGAGAACGACAGAGCAGAGAGAGAGACAGAGAACGACAGAGCAGAGAGAGAGAGAGAACGACAGAGCAGAGAGAGAGACAGAGAACGACAGAGCAGAGAGAGAGACAGAGAACGACAGAGCAGAGAGAGAGACAGAGAACGACAGAGCAGAGAGAGACAGAGAACGACAGAGCAGAGAGAGAGACAGAGAACGACAGAGCAGAGAGAGAGACAGAGAACGACAGAGCAGAGAGAGAGACAGAGAACGACAGAGCAGAGAGAGAGACAGAGAACGACAGAGCAGAGAGAGACAGAGAACGACAGAGCAGAGAGAGAGACAGAGAACGACAGAGCAGAGAGGGAGACAGAGAACGACAGAGCAGAGAGAGAGACAGAGAACGACAGAGCAGAGAGAGAGACAGAGAACGACAGAGCAGAGAGAGAGAGAGAACGACAGAGCAGAGAGAGAGACAGAGAACGACAGAGCAGAGAGAGAGACAGAGAACGACAGAGCAGAGAGAGAGACAGAGAACGACAGAGCAGAGAGAGAGAGAACGACAGAGCAGAGAGAGAGACAGAGAACGACAGAGCAGAGAGGGAGACAGAGAACGACAGAGCAGAGAGAGAGACAGAGAACGACAGAGCAGAGAGAGAGACAGAGAACGACAGAGCAGAGAGAGAGACAGAGAACGACAGAGCAGAGAGAGAGACAGAGAACGACAGAGCAGAGAGAGAGACAGAGAACGACAGAGCAGAGAGAGAGAGAGAACGACAGAGCAGAGAGAGAGACAGAGAACGACAGAGAGAGAGACAGAGAACGACAGAGCAGAGAGAGACAGAGAACGACAGAGCAGAGAGAGAGACAGAGAACGACAGAGCAGAGAGAGAGACAGAGAACGACAGAGCAGAGAGAGAGACAGAGAACGACAGAGCAGAGAGAGACAGAGAACGACAGAGCAGAGAGAGAGACAGAGAACGACAGAGCAGAGAGGGAGACAGAGAACGACAGAGCAGAGAGAGAGAGAGAACGACAGAGCAGAGAGAGAGAGAGAACGACAGAGCAGAGAGAGAGACAGAGAACGACAGAGCAGAGAGAGAGACAGAGAACGGCAGAGAGAGAGAGAGAACGACAGAGCAGAGAGAGAGACAGAGAACGACAGAGCAGAGAGGGAGACAGAGAACGACAGAGCAGAGAGAGAGACAGAGAACGACAGAGCAGAGAGAGAGACAGAGAACGACAGAGCAGAGAGAGAGACAGAGCAGAGAGAGAGACAGAGAACGACAGAGCAGAGAGAGAGACAGAGAACGACAGAGCAGAGAGAGAGAGAACGACAGAGAGAGAGACAGAGAACGACAGAGCAGAGAGGGAGACAGAGAACGACAGAGCAGAGAGAGAGACAGAGAACGACAGAGCAGAGAGAGAGACAGAGAACGACAGAGCAGAGAGAGACAGAGAACGACAGAGCAGAGAGAGAGACAGAGAATGACAGAGCAGAGAGAGACACAGAGAACGACAGAGCCGAGAGAGAGACAGAGAACGACAGAGCCGAGAGAGAGACAGAACGACAGAGCAGGGAGAGAGAGAGAGAGTGACAGAGCAGGGAGAGAGAGAGAGGGACAGAGTGACAGAGCAGGGCGAGAGAGAGAACAACAGAGCAAGGAGAGAGGGAGAGAGTGACAGAGCAGGGCAAGAGAGAGAACAACAGAGCAAGGAGGGAGAGAGAGAGTGACAGAGCAGGGCGAGAGAGAGAACGACAGAGCAGAGAGAGAGACAGAGAATGACAGAGCAGGGAGAGAGAGAGAGAACGACAGAGCAGAGAGAGAGAGAGATAGAGAGAGTGACAGAGCAGGGCGAGAGAGAGAGAACGACAGAGCAGAGAGAGAGAGAGATAGAGAGAGTGACAGAGCAGGGCGAGAGAGAGAGAACGACAGAGCAGAGAGAGAGAGAGATAGAGAGAGTGACAGAGCAGGGTGAGAGAGAGAGAGCGACAGAGCAGAGAGAGAGAGAGATAGAGAGAGTGACAGAGCAGGGCGAGAGAGAGCGACAGAGCAGAGAGAGAGAGAGATAGAGAGAGTGACAGAGCAGGGCGAGAGAGAGAACGCGACAGAGCAGAGAGAGAGAGAGATAGAGTGACAGAGCAGGGAGAGAGAGAGAACAACAGAGCAAGGAGAGAGAGATGGATGTGGAATTGAGGTGTCGCCAGCTAGGGTTACATCTGTATGAAAACAAATGATGTTGAGAGTTAGAGGAGCGAGAGAGAGAGAAAATAACACTGGCTGGCTAATATGGTTTCTCAAAAAAAAAAAGAGGGGATTATTTTCCCCTTTTCATCGATTTGACAGCCAGCAGACAGACAGCGCAGGTTAGAATGGTTGATAGTATGAGTGGCTGAGTGGAGAGAGGTGAGGTTGTGAATGAATAAAACTGTTTCCTGATTCAGTCCCTACAGCTGTGTTACTACAACAGTGTTTACTGTCTGACCTGCTTATTCACTTCCATAGCAACTGATCTAGACAGCCTATCAACTGCACACCTACACACAGTCCATTGACATAACTTGATATTAGCTTGAGGTCAGGTTAGATTAAGTGCCAGGCTCAAGTACCCAGTTAAATAAAGGTTAAATACAAGGTTTTGTAGTATTCCCCATGTGGAGATTGAACCAGCAACCGTCTGATCACTATTGTATTGAGTCTAACTGGAGGGCTTGTCTGACAAAGAGGATTGATCTTCTACTGGACCAGAACCATCCACTCTCTGTCTATACCTTTTCTTGTTCACTTCTGAAGAAGTGTTGTACCGTACATTAACCTGACCTCCATCGCTCTCTCCTCTTCCTTCCATTCCTTTCTTTCTCTCTCTCCCTCCCCCTCTCTCCCATCCCTCTCCCCCTCTCTCCCCCCTCTCCCTGTCTCAGACCTATCCAACAGGCGTCTGTACTGGGTGGACTCTAAGCTGCACCTGCTCTCCAGCATCGACCTGAACGGTGACAACCGCAAAGTGCTGCTCTTTTCCCAGGACCACCTGGGGCACCCCTTCGCTCTCACCGTCTTCGAGGTAAGGAGGGGAAAGACATGGGGGGAGGAGGGGTGAAGGGTGGGAGACACAGAGGAGGGAGGATGTGGGGGGAGCAGGACGGGATGGAGAGAGGGGAGGGGAACAGGACGGGATGGAGAGAGGGAAGGGGAACAGGATGAGATGGAGAGAGGGGAGGGGAACAGGACGGGATGGAGAGAGGGGAGGGGAACAGGATGGGATGGAGAGAGGGGAGGGGAACAGGATGGGATGGAGAGAGGGGAGGGGAACAGGATGGGATGGAGAGAGGGGAGGGGAACAGGACGGGATGGAGAGAGGGAAGGGGAACAGGATGAGATGGAGAGAGGGGAGGGGAACAGGACGGGATGGAGAGAGGGGAGGGGAACAGGATGGGATGGAGAGAGGGGAGGGGAACAGGATGGGATGGAGAGAGGGGAGGGGAACAGGATGGGATGGAGAGAGGGGAGGGGAACAGGATGGGATGGAGAGTGAAGGAGAGAGGGGAGGGGAACAGGATGGGATGGAGAGTGAAGAAGAGAGGGGAGGGGAACAGGATGGGATGGAGAGTGAAGAAGAGAGGGGAGGGTGACAGGATGGGATGGAGAGTGAAGGAGAGAGGGGAGGGTGACAGGATGGGATGGAGAGTGAAGGAGAGAGGGGAGGGTGACAGGATGGGATGGAGAGTGAAGGAGAGAGGGGAGGGGAACAGGATGGGATGGAGAGTGAAGAAGAGAGGGGAGGGTGACAGGATGGGATGGAGAGTGAAGGAGAGAGGGGAGGGGAACAGGATGGGATGGAGAGTGAAGAAGAGAGGGGAGGGGAACAGGATGGGATGGAGAGTGAAGGAGAGAGGGGAGGGTGACAGGATGGGATGGAGAGTGAAGAAGAGAGGGGAGGGTGACAGGATGGGATGGAGAGTGAAGGAGAGAGGGGAGGGTGACAGGATGGGATGGAGAGTGAAGAAGAGAGGGGAGGGTGACAGGATGGGATGGAGAGTGAAGGAGAGAGGGGAGGGGAACAGGATGGGATGGAGAGTGAAGGAGAGAGGGGAGGGTGACAGGATGGGATGGAGAGTGAAGGAGAGAGGGGAGGGGAACAGGATGGGATGGAGAGTGAAGGAGAGAGGGGAGGGTGACAGGATGGGATGGAGAGTGAAGGAGAGAGGGGAGGGTGACAGGATGGGATGGAGAGTGAAGGAGAGAGGGGAGGGAGCCGGATGGGATGGGATGGAGAGTGAAGGAGAGAGGGGAGGGGAGGGGAGGGGAACAGGATGGGGTTGGAGCGTGAAGGAGAGAGGGGAGGGGAACAGGATGGGATGGAGAGAGAAGGAGAGAGGGGAGGGGAACAGGATGGGATGGAGAGTGAAGGAGAGAGGGGAGGGGAGCCGGATGGGATGGAGAGTGAAGGAGAGAGGGGAGGGGAACAGGATGGGATGGAGAGAGGGGAGGGGAGCAGGATGGGATGGAGAGTGAAGGAGAGAGAGGAGGGGAGGGGATGGAGAGAGAAGGAGAGAGGGGAGGGGACCAGAATGGGATGGAGAGAGAAGAAGAGAGGGGAGGGGAACAGGATGGAGAGTGAAGGAGAGAGGGGAGGGGAACAGGATGGGATGGAGAGTGAAGGAGAGAGGGGAGGGGAGCCAGATGGGATGGAGAGTGAAGGAGAGAGGGGAGGGGAACAGGATGGGATGGAGAGAGGGGAGGGGAGCAGGATGGGATGAGAGTGAAGGAGAGAGGGGAGGGGAACAGGATGGGATGGATAGTTTCACTTCTGTATATTATCTACTTCACTTGCTTTGGCAATGTTATCATATGTTTCCCATGCCAATAAAACCTCTTGAATTGAATTGAGAGAGGGGGAGACGGGGGAGGAGGGTGGAGGAGCAGGAGCAAGTAGAGGGAGAGATGGGCTGAGGAGGGAGTCGGGGTGGACAGCCACAGGGAGAGGGAAGAGGGGGAGAGGGCTGAGGAGGGAGTGGACAGCCACAGGGATAGGGAAGAGGGGGAGAGGGCTGAGGAGGGAGTGGACAGCCACAGGGAGAGGGAAGAGGGGGAGAGGGCTGAGGAGGGAGTAGACAGTCACAGGGAGAGGGAAGAGGGGGAGAGGGCTGAGGAGGAAGTAGACAGCCACAGGGAGAGGGAAGAGGGGGAGAGGGCTGAAGAGGGAGTAGACAGCCACAGGGAGAGGGAAGAGGAGGAGAGGGTGGAAGGAATCGCGTCACAGGTAGAGAAAGGAGAGTGTCAGAGGGGTAAGCAGGGAGAGCACAGTGGTGTGAGACTTTGACATGATACCGGTATTGTCTTTCAACAGCTGCGGTGTCAACGCCACAGGAAGAGCCTCTATGAGTCAGGCATGGTTGATTAGTGGTGTACAGAATCGATAGAGGGAGGGAAATGACCAATAAGAACTAAAGGAAGTAATAATGGGTATTGTAGAGTCAGAGGATTGGATGAGCTCTGGCTGCTCTAAGAACTACCAGTAGATCAGTGGTAATATGGTAGTGGTGGGGGGTGCACACAGAGGGGGACCTGGGGGCATTCTTTCAGTGGGGAAATCCATCATGTCCAGAGTGTGTGTGTGCCTGCCTGCATGCCTGCCTGCGTGCCTGCCTGCCTGCCTGCCTGACTGCGTGCCTGCCTGCCTGCCTGTCTGCCTGACTGCGTGCCTGCCTGACTGCGTGCCTGCCTGCCTGTCTGCCTGACTGCGTGCCTGCCTGTCTGCCTGACTGCGTGCCTGCCTGCCTGCCTGTCTGCCTGACTGCGTGCCTGCCTGACTGCCTGACTGCGTGCCTGCCTGCCTGCATGCCTGCCTGCGTGCCTGCCTGCCTGCCTGACTGCGTGCCTGCCTGCCTGCCTGTCTGCCTGACTGCGTGCCTGCCTGACTGCGTGCCTGCCTGCCTGTCTGCGTGCCTGCCTGACTGCGTGCCTGCCTGCCTGTCTGCCTGACTGCGTGCCTACCTGTCTGCCTGACTGCGTGCCTGCCTGCCTGCCTGCCTGCCTGTCTGCCTGTCTGCCTGCGTGTATATGTGTTAGAGAGACCACTGTCCCAGGCTCTGTGGGGCAGCAGTTATAACACTCTAGATGAATGGCCTCCAGCACTGTGTTCATTCTGCAGTAGCCAGTCAGGACCCAGCCTTTACAGTTCCTGTTGGTGGCCAGACCTGGCCATGGTCTTCAGTACCTCAGGGCCGTGGAGGATGGAGGGGTAGAGGGTCATACTTTACAGCCTAGCCCCCCACCGACAGGGCAGGATTCTCCACACGACCGCCCCCACCTCCACTCTCCTCCCTGGGGCCATCTTAGTTTTATTACTGTCTGCTGGGCTGGAGAGAGGGAGTGGGGCTGGAGAGAGGGAGTGGGGCTGGAGAGAGGGAGTGGGGCTGGAGAGTGGGAGTGGGGCTGGAGGGAGGGAGTGGGGCTGGAGGGAGGGAGTGGGGCTGGAGGGAGGGAGTGGGGCTGGGCTGGAGAGAGGGAGTGGGGCTGGACTGGAGGGAGGGAGTGGGGCTGGGCTGGAGGGAGGGAGTGGGGCTGGGCTGGAGAGAGGGAGTGGGGCTGGAGAGTGGGCTGGGCTGGAGAGAGGGAGTGGGGCTGGGCTGGAGAGAGCGAGTGGGGCTGGGCTGGAGGGAGGGAGTGGGGCTGGGCTGGAGAGAGGTAGTAGGGCTGGAGAGTGGGCTGGGCTGGAGAGAGGGAGTGGGGCTGGGCTGGAGAGAGCGAGTGGGGCTGGGCTGGAGAGAGGGAGTGGGGCTGGAGAGTGGGCTGGGCTGGAGAGAGGGAGTGGGGCTGGACTGGATTGAGGTAGTGGGGCTGGGCTGGAGAGAGGGAGGGAGTGGGGCTGGGCTGGAGGGAGGGAGTGGGGCTGGGCTGGAGGGAGGGAGGGAGGGAGTGGGGCTGGGCTGGAGGGAGGGAGGGAGTGGGGCTGGGCTGGGCTGGAGAGAGGGAGTGGGGCTGGAGAGAAGGAGTGGGGCTGGGGAGAAGGAGTGGGGCTGGGCTGGAGAGAGGGAATGGGGCTGGGCTGGAGAGAGGGAGTGGGGCTGGGCTGGAGAGAGGGAGTGGGGCTGGGCTGGAGAGGGAGTGGGGCTGGAGAGAAGGAGTGGGGCTGGGCTGGAGAGAGGGAGTGGGGCTGGGCTGGAGAGAGGGAGTGGGGCTGGGCTGGGCTGGAGAGAGGGAGTGGGGCTGGGCTGGGCTGGAGAGAGGGAGTGGGGCTGGGCTGGGCTGGAGAGAGGGAGTGGGGCTGGGCTGGGCTGGAGAGAGGGAGTGGGGCTGGGCTGGAGAGAGGGAGTGGGGCTGGGCTGGGCTGGAGAGAGGGAGTGGGGCTGGGCTGGAGAGAGGGAGTGGGGCTGGGCTGGAGAGAGGGAGCTGGGCTGGAGGGAGGGAGTGGGGCTGGGCTGCAAGGAGGGAGGGAGTGAGTTGGGCTGGGCTGGAGAGAGGTAGTAGGGCTGGAGAGAAGGAGTGGGGCTGGGCTGGAGAGAGGTAGTAGGGCTGGGCTGGAGGGAGGTAGTAGGGCTGGGCTGGAGGGAGTGAGTAGGGCTGGAGAGAAGGAGTGGGGCTGGGGAGAAGGAGTGGGGCTGGGCTGGAGAGAGGTAGTAGGGCTGGGCTGGAGGGAGGGAGTGGGGCTGGAGAGAGGGAGTGGGGCTGGGCTGGAGGGAGTGAGTAGGGCTGGGCTGGGCTGGAGAGAGGGAGTAGGGCTGGAGAAAGGGAGTGGAGAGGGAGTGGGGCTGGGCTGGAGAGAGGTAGTAGGGCTGGGCTGGAGGGAGGGAGTGGGGCTGGAGAGAGGGAATGGGGCTGGGCTGGAGAGAGAGGGTGGGGCTGGAGAGAAGGAGTGGGGCTGGGCTGGAGAGAGGGAGTGGGGCTGGGCTGGAGAGAGGGAGTGGGGCTGGGATGGAGAGAGGGATTGGGGCTGGGCTGGGCTGGAGAGAGGGAGTAGGGCTGGAGAAAGGGAGTGGAGAGGGAGTGGGGCTGGGCTGGAGAGAGGTAGTAGGGCTGGGCTGGAGGGAGGGAGTGGGGCTGGAGAGAGGGAATGGGGCTGGGCTGGAGAGAAGGAGTGGGGCTGGGCTGGAGAGAGGGAGTGGGGCTGGGCTGGAGAGAGGGAGTGGGGCTGGGATGGAGAGAGGGATTGGGGCTGGGATGGAGAGAGGGAGTGGGGCTGGAGAGAGGGAGTGGGGCTAGCCTGGCTGGGGGGAGGGAGTGGGGCTGTGCTGGATAGCGGGAGTGGGGTTGGGCTGGAGAGAGGGAGTGGGGCTGGGCTGCAGGGAGGGAGGGAGTGAGTTGGGCTGGGCTGGAGGGAGGGAGTGGGGCTGGGCTGGAGGGAGTGAGTAGGGCTGGAGAAAGGGAGTGGAGAGGGAGTGGGGCTGGGCTGGAGAGAGGGAGTGGGGCTGGGCTGGAGAGAGGGAGTGGGGCTGGGCTGGAGAGAGGGAATGGGGCTGGGCTGGAGGGAGGGAGTGGGGCTGGGCTGGAGAGAGGTAGTAGGGCTGGGCTGGAGGAGGGAGTGGGGCTGGAGAGAGGGAATGGGGCTGGGCTGGAGAGAGGGAATGGGGCTGGGCTGGAGAGAGAGAGTGGGGCTGGAGGGAAGGATTGGGGCTGGGCTGGAGAGAGGGAGTGGGCTGGGCTGGAGAGAGGGAGTTGGGCTGGGATGGAGAGAGGGATTGGGGCTGGGATGGAGAGAGGGAGTGGGGCTAGCCTGGCTGGAGAGAGGGAGTGGGGCTGGGCTGGAGAGAGGGAGTTGGGCTAGCCTGGCTGGAGAGAGGGAGTGGGGCTGGGATGGAGAGAGGTAGTTGGGCTAGCCTGGGCTGGAGAGAGGGAGTGGGGCTGGGCTGGGATGGAGAGAGGGAGTGGGGCTAGCCTGGGCTGGAGAGAGGGAGTGGGGCTGGGCTGGGATGGAGAGATGGAGTGGGGCTGGAGGAAGGGAGTGGGGTTGGGGTTGGAGAGAGGTAGTGGGGCTGGAGGAAGGGAGTGGGGTTGGGATGGAGAGAGGGAGTGGGGCTGGGCTGGGCTGGGATGGAGAGAGGGAGTGGGGCTGGAGGAAGGGAGTGGGGTTGGGGTTGGAGAGAGGTAGTGGGGCTGGGCTGGGATGGAGACAGGGAGTGGGGCTGGGATGGAGAGAGGGAGTGGGGCTGGAGGAAGGGAGTGGGGTTGGGGTTGGAGAGAGGTAGTGGGGCTGGGCTGGGATGGAGACAGGGAGTGGGGCTGGGATGGAGAGAGGGAGTGGGGCTGGAGGAAGGGAGTGGGGTTGGGGTTGGAGAGAGGTAGTGGGGCTGGGTTGACTCTGAGTAGATGGGCTGTGAGGGACTGATATCGGGGCTGACTGATTAGATGGAGTGCGAATGAGGGCTGAGCAGACAGTTAGACAGGGTAGATTGAGGGACTGACAGGTGTTGTGCTGGGGTGGATTGGAGATAATGTAAGGCAGATGAGTGCAATACCTCTTCCTAATCTGCTATTGTGGGTGTGTGAATGCACTCCTGGTCTAGACGGCTTACCTGAAAGAACCCGTAACCCTCCAGGCTTAGACGTAACTGTCACCTAGCTGACACCCTGCATAATGGATATCAGCCCTGCCTTACAGCTCATTGCACCTTTCCTATAGGGATGATGTCTATTCATTACATGACTAGAAGTGAGCAGAGCTGAGCTGATCCAGGACCAGTGTTGAGCGGTGGAGTGTCAGGGTAGGTAATGTTAAGGACTGATCAGGGTTAAGAGCCTGGGAGATTTGGCCGTCTCAGGGGTTAAGCCTGCAGATTTGAAAGACCCACCTTGATCTCACTGTTAGGCCCAGAGTGGTGTCTGTACACGGCTGCAATGCAGTATCTCTGCCCTATAAACGAAAAGAAGGAGTTGGGAAGGAGGAAGGGAGTGAAGGCGAGAGAGGGAGAGAGAAAGTACTTTAACTATTTGCACATCGTTACAACACTGTATATAGCCATAATATGATATTTGTGACCGACCACCATGATTCGGTCTTATGTTGCAACATTTGAAATTGAGACACAGAGCTACAAAATGGTATATCATACACTGCATTTGAGGAACAATGGGAAAGTAATTCTGCTTTGAGAGTTGATAAACTTGTAACCTCACTTTTGAGAAAATGGCCTTTGAATGTTCGGGTTAGGGGAGGGTTTGGCCAGCAGGGATGTCCTTGTCCCATCGCGCACTAGTGACTCCTGTGGCGGGACGGGCGCAGTGCACGCTGACACGGTAGCCAGGTGTTTCCTCTGACACATTGGTGTGGCTGGCTTCGGGGTTAAGTGGGCATTGTGGCAAGAAGCAGTGCGCTAGAGCAGTGTCTCCTGGTCTTAGTCTAGTCCTAGAGCAGTGTCTCCTGGTCTTAGTCTAGTCCTAGAGCAGTGTCTCCTGGTTGGGTCGTGTTTTGGAGGACGCACGGATCTCGACCTTCGCCTCTCCCGAGTCCGTACGGGAGTTGCAGCGATGAGACACGACTGTAACTACCAAGTGGATACCATGAAATTAGGGAGAAAAAGGGGTAAAGCAATATACACTGCTCAAAAAATAAAGGGAACACTAAAATAACACATCCTAGATCTGAATGAATGAAATATTCTTATTAAATACTTTTTTCTTTACATAGTTGAATGTGCTGACAACAAAATCACACAAAAATTATCAATGGAAATCAAATTTCCATTGGTCTGGATTTGGAGTCACACTCAAAATTAAAGTGGATAACCACACTACAGGCTGATCCAACTTTGATGTAATGTCCTTAAAACAAGTCAAAATGAGGCTCAGTAGTATGTGTGACCTCCACGTGCCTGTATGACCTCCCTACAACGCCTGGGCATGCTCCTGATGAGGTGGCGGATGGTCTCCTGAGGGATCTCCTTCCAGACCTGGACTAAAGCATCCGCCAACTCCTGGACAGTCTGTGGTGCAACGTGGCGTTGGTGGATGGAGCGAGACATGATGTCCCAGATGTGCTCAATTGGATTCAGGTCAGGGGAACGGGCGGGCCAGTCCATAGCATCAATGCCTTCCTCTTGCAGGAACTGCTGACACACTCCAGCCACATGAGGTCTAGCATTGTCTTGCATTAGGAGGAACCCAGGGCCAACCGCACCAGCATAAAGTCTCACAAGGGGTCTGAGGATCTCATCTCGGTACCTAATGGCAGTCAGGCTACCTCTGGCAAGCACATGGAGGGCTGTGCGGCCCCCCAAAGAAATGCCACCCCACACCATGACTGACCCACCGCCAAACCGGTCATGCTGGAGGATGTTGCAGGCAGCAGAACGTTCTCCACGGCGTCTCCAGACTCTGTCACGTCTGTCACATGTGCGTGTGAACCTGCTTTCATCTGTGAAGAGCACAGGGCGCCAGTGGCGAATTTGCCAATCTTGGTGTTCTCTGGCAAATGCCAAACGTCCTGCACGGTGTTGTGGCTGGAGTAAGCGCCTCGTGTGGCTGGAGTAAGCGCAACCCCCACCTGTGGACGTCGGGCCCTCATACCACCCTCATGGAGTCTGTTTCTGACCGTTTGAGCAGACACATGCACATTTGTGGCCTGCTGGAGGTCATTTTGCAGGGCTCTGGCAGTGCTCCTCCTGCTCCTCCTTGCACAAAGGCAGAGGTAGCGGTCCTTCTGCTGGGTTGTTGCCCTCCTACGGCCTCCTCCACGTCTCCTGATCTACTGGCCTGTCTCCTGGTAGCGCCTCCATGCTCTGGACACTACGCTGACAGACACAGCAAACCTTCTTGCCACAGCTCGCATTGATGTGCCATCCTGGATGAGCTGCACTACCTGAGCCACTTGTGTGGGTTGTAGACTCCGTCTCATGCTACCACTAGAGTGAAAGCACCGCCAGCATTCAAAAGTGACCAAAACATCAGCCAGGAAGCATAGGAACTGAGAAGTGGTCTGTGGTCACCACCTGCAGAACCACTCCTTTATTGGGGGTGTCTTGCTAATTGCCTATAATTTCCACCTTTTGTCTATTCCATTTGCACAACAGCATGTGAAATTTATTGTCAATCAGTGTTGATTCCTAAGTGGACAGTTTGATTTCACAGAAGTGTGATTGACTTGGAGTTACATTGTGTTGTTTAAGTGTTCCCTTTATTTTTTTGAGCAGTGTATATATACATTTGTCAGGAGGTTAGGAAGTGCAGCTCAGTTTCCACCTAATTTTGTTGGCAGTATACACATAGCCTGTCTTCTCTTATGAGCAAGGTCTGCCTACAGCGGACTTTCTCAATAGCAAGGCTATGCTCACTGAGTCTGTACATAGTCAAAGTTTTCCTTAAGTTTGGGTCATTCACAGTGGTCAGGTATTCTGCCACTGTTTTCTCTCTGTTTAGGGACAAATAGCATTCTAGTTTGCTCAGTTTTTTTGTTAATTCTTTCCAATGTGTCAAGTAATTATCTTTTTGTTTTCTCATGATTTGGTTGGGTCTAATTGTGTTACTGTCCTGGGGCTCTGTGGGGTCTGTTCGTGTTTGTGAACAGAGCCCCAGTACCAGCTTGGTTAGGGGATTCTTCTCCAGTTTCATCTCTCTGTAGGTGATGGCTTTGTTATGGAAGGTTTGGAAATCACTTCCTTTAGGTGGTTGTAGAATTTTATGTTCCTTTTTATGGATTTTGATAATTAGCGGGTATCGGCCTGATTCTGTTCTGCATGGATTATTTGTTTTACGATGTACACAGAGGATATTTTTGCAGAATTCTGTATGCGCTCTCAATTTGGTGTTTGTCCCATTTTGTGAATTCTTGGTTGGTGAGCGGACCCCAGACCTCACAACCATGAAGGGCAATGGGTTCTATAACTGATTTAAGTATTTTTTTGCCAGGTCCTGATTGGTATGTCAATTTTTATGTTCCTTTTGATGGCATGGAAGGCCGTTCTTGCCTTGTATCTCAGATCATCCACAGCTTTGTGGAAGTTACCTGTGGCGCTGATGTTTAGGCCGAGGTATGTATAGTTTTTTGTGTGCTCTAGGGCAAAGTTGTCTATTTGGAATTTGTATTTGTGGTCCTGGCAACTGGACCTTTTTTGTAACAACATTCTTTTTGTCTTACTGAGATTTACTGTCAGGGCCCAGGTCTGACAGAATCTGTGCAGAAGATCTAGGTGCTGCTGTAGGCCCTCCTTGGTTGGTGCTGCTGTAGGCCCTCCTTGGTTGGGGACAGAAGCACCAGATCATCATCAAACAATAGATATTTGACTTCAGATTTTTGAGGTTGAGGCCAGGTGTTGCAGACTGTTCCAGGGCCCTCGCCAATTCGTTGATATATATGTTGAAGAGGGTGGGGCTTAACCTGCATCACTGTTTCACCTCACGGCCCTGTGGAAAGAAATGTGTGTTTTTTGCCAATTTTAACCGCACACTTGTTGTTTGTATACATGGATTTGTTTGTATATATGAATTTTATAATGTTGTATGTTCCATCAATTTGTATAGCAGACCCTCATGCCAAATTGAGTCGAAAGCTTTTTTGAGATCAGCAAAGCATGAGAAGACTTTGCCTTTGTTTTGGTTTGTTTGTTTGTCAATTAGGGTGTGCAGGGTGAACACGTGGTCTGTCGTACGGTAATTTGGTAGAAAGCCAATTTGACATTTGCTCAGTACATTGTTTTCACTGATGAAATGTACGAGTCTGCTGTTAATGGTAATGCAGAGGATTTTACCAAGGTTGCTGTTGACGCATATCCCACGGTAGTTATTGGGGTCAAATTTGTCTTTACTTTTGTGGATTGGGGTAATCAGTCCTTGGTTCCAAATTTTGGGGAAGATGCCAGAGCTAAGGATGATGTTAAAGAGTTTAAATATAGCCAATTGGAATTTGTTGTCTGTATGTTTCATTGAGGATACCATCAACACCACATGCCTTTTTGGGTTGGAGGGTTTGTATTTTATCCTGTAATTCATTCAATGTAATTAGAGAATACAGTGGGTTCTGTTAGTCTTTAATAGTTGATTCTAAGAATTGTATTTGATCATGTATATGTTTTTGATGTTTGTTCTTTGTTATAGTGGTCTAAGGCACTGCATCTCAGTGCTAGAGGCGTCACTACAGACACCCTGGTTCGATCCAGGCTGTATCACAACCGGCTGTGATTGGGAGTCCCATAGGGTGGCCACAATTGGCCCAGCGTCGTCCGGGTTTGCCAGGTGTAGGCCATCATTGTAAATAATAATTTGTTCTTAACTGACTTGCCTAGTTAAATAAAGGTTAAATAAAAAAAGAACAAATATTTAGAATACGGCCAAAAATATTGGAGAAGTGGTTTATCCATACATCTCTATTTTGGATAGATAACTCTTTGTATTGTTGTTTGTTTAGTGTTTTCCAATTTTCCCAGAAGTGGTTAGAGTCTATGGATTCTTCAATTAAATTCTGACGTGCTGTTCCTTCTTTTTCCTTAATGTAATTCTGTATTGTTTTAGTGATTCACCATAGTGAATGCGTAGGCTCAGGTTTTCTGGGTCTCTATGTTTTTGGTTGGATAGGTTTCTCAATTTCTTTCTTAGGTTTTTGCATTCTTTTTCAAACCATTTGTCGTTGTTGTTCATTTTCTTTGGTTTTCTGTTTGACATTTTTAGATTTGATAGGGAAGCTTAGAGGTCAGATATTTTTCAGAGTTTTTCCTAGCCACCGTGCTTCTACACCTGCATTGCTTGCTGTTTGGGGTTTTAGGCTGGGTTTCTGTACAGCACTTTGAGATATCAGCTGATGTAAGAAGGGCTATATAAATACATTTTATTTTATATTTAATTTTATTTGATATACTGTTTAGGTTTTCTACTGGTTTACACCTTCACTATTACAGTGAAATGTTTTGTTCAGGAAGTTGTCTAAAAGGGATCGAATTTGTTTCCTAATAGTTTTTTGGTAGGTTTCCACACTACTTTCCTTCCATCTATAGCATTTCTTAATATTATTCAGTTCCTTTGGCTTTAATGCCTCAATTTTGAGTATTGCTCTGTTCAAATAGACTGTGATTTTGCTGTGATCTGATAGGGGTCTCAGTGGGCTGACTATGAACTCTCTGAGAGACTCTGGGTTGAGGTCAGTGATAAAGTAGTCTACAGTACTACTGCCAAGACATGAGATATAGGTGTACCTACCAAAGGAGTCCCCTCGAAGCCTAACATTGACTATGTACATATGTACTATGTACCCAGCATGTGACAGTTGCAGGAGTTGTGACTCGCTTTTGTTGGTTATGTTGTCGTAGTTGTGCTTAAGGGGGCATATGAGGGAGGGAATGCTGTCACCTCCAGGTAGGTGTGTGTCCCCCTGTGTGCTAAGAGTGTCTGGTTCTTGTCCAGTTCTGGCATTTAAGTCGCCACAGACTAGTACATGTCCCTGGGCCTGGAAATGATTGATATTCCCCTCCAGGATGAGGGGAATATGTCTTCATTAAAGAAGCTGTCTTCATTAAAGTATGGGGATTCTAGTGGGGGGATATAAACTCAGCAAAAAAACAAATGTCCCTTTTTCAGGACCCTGTCTTTCAAAGTTTATTCATAAAATCAAAAAAACTTCACAGATCTTCATTGTAAAGGGTTTAAACACTGTTTCCCATGCTTGTTCAATGAACCATAAACAATTAATGAACATGCACCTGTGGAACGGTCGTTAAGACACTAACAGCCTACAGACGGTAGGCAATTAAGGTCACAGTTATGATAACTTAGGACACTAAAGAGGCCTTTCTACTGACTCTGAAAAACACCAAAAGAAAGATGCCCAGGGTCCCTGCTCATCTGCATGAACGTGCCTTAGGCATGCTGCAAGGAGGCAGGAGGACTGCTGATGTGGCCAGGGCAATAAATTGCAATGTCTGTACTGTGAGACGCCTAGGACAGAGCTACAGGGAGACAGGACGAACAGCTGATCGTCCTCGCAGTGGCAGACCACATGTAACAACACCTGCACAGGATCGGTACATCCGAACATCACACCTGCGGGACAGGTAAAGGATGGCAACAACAACTGCCCGAGTTACACCAGGAACACACAATCCCTCCATCAGTGCTCAAACTGTCCGCAATAGGCTGATAGAGGCTGGACTAAGGGCTTGTAGGCCTGTTGTAAGGCAGGTCCTTACCAGATATCACCGGCAACAACATTGCCTATGGGCACAAACCCACCGTTGTTGGATCAGACAGGACTGGCAAAAAGTGCTCTTCACTGACGTGTCGTGGTTTTGTCTCACCAGGGGTGATGGTCGGATTTGCGTTTATCGTCGAAGGAATGAGCGTTACACCAAGGCCTGTACTCTGGAGCAGGATCGATTTTGGAGGTGGAGGGTCCGTCATGGTCTGGGGCGGTGTGTCACAGCATCATCGGACTGAGCTTGTTGTCATTGCAGGCAATCTCAACGCTGTGCGTTACAGGGAAGACATTCTCCTCCCTCATGTGGTACCCTTCCTGCAGGCTCATCCTGACATGACCCTCCAGCATGACAATGCCACCAGCCATACTGCTCGTTCTGTGCGTGATTTCCTGCAAGACAGGAATGTCAGTGTTCTGCCATGGCCAGCGAAGAGCACGGATCTCAATCCCATTAAGCACGTCTGGGACCTGTTGGATCGGAGGGTGAGGGCTAGGGCCATTCCCCCCGGGAACTTGCTGGTGCTTTGGTGGAAAAGTGGGGTAACATCTCACAGCAAGAACTGGCAAATCTGGTGCAGTCCATGAGGAGGAGATGCACTGCAGTACTTAATGCAGCTGGTGGCCACACCAGATACTGACTGTTACTTTTGATGTTGACCCCCCCTTTGTTCAGGGACACATTATTCCACTTCTGTTAGTCACATGTCTGTGGAACTTGTTCAGTTTATGTCTCAGTTGTTGAATCTTGTTATGTTCATGGAAATATTTACACATGTTAAATTTGCTGAAAATAAACGCAGTTGACAGTGAGAGGACGCTTCTTTTTTTGCTTAGTTTATGTAGCGCACAGGAGGACATTTTTCTCTGTTGAGATATTTTCATTTTGAATTTCTAGCCAAATGTAAAATATTCCTGTTTTGATTAATTTAATAGAGTGAGTTATGTCAGCTCTATACCAAATTAGCATACCACCTGAGTCCATTCCCTGTTTCTGTTACAGTGCCTCCTAACGGAGGGAGGTGCAGGAATCAGGAGCAGGAGAGCAAGGAAATCCCAGTGGCAAAAGTTTAATGAGCATTCCCAACACAACAACAACATGGGACTAAAACACGGCCAAAACGAGATTGCCTCACACCCAGGGAATAAAGCGTAACACACACGGAGGAGAAACCTCTACTACTAAACTCAACACCAAAACGGCAAAACTGCAGAGAGAAAAGAAACCCCGTGGTGCAGACACGCACCCCTAAATAACGTCACCACAGAAAACAATCCCGCACAAAGACTAGCAGGCAGCGGAGGTAAATATACCCACCGAGACACAGGTGTAAACAATACAGACAGACACAAACGAAAAGGAAAAATGGATCGGTGGCAGCTCGTCGGCCGGCGACGACGACCGCCGAGCACCGCCCGAACAGGGAGAGGAGCCACCTTAGGTGGAAGTCGTGACAGTTTCACACCTGGTAGTTTGGTGGATGGGACTACCAGCTCTATGTAACCTAGAGGGCAACCAGTGGGTCCATCTCCTCTATATCTTGTTTCTTGTAGGATGACAATGTCTGTATTTCTGATTTATTTGGTGAAGTCCAGGGTCTTGCTCTTTAGGCCAAAGGCAGATGACCTCAGGGCTTGGATATTCCAGGATGAGATAGTGAAGGCTTTGTGTTCCATAAATTGTCCAATATTGTTAGTCGTGTGGTTTGGCCTCAGACCATTAAGTGTGAGCAGAGCCCGCTGAGCATCTGGTACATACCATTGGCTTGGGCTAGTGTAAGAATGGGGGTTGGGCCTGTTTGCCTGCTCACGGCCTGGGCGTATGTGTGACTTTGAGGCCCTCTCTGCGGGAGTGGGGGGCATGGGGTGGGCAGGAAGGGCATAGGTATGATCTGAGGGGACCTAAATGGGGTGTGGGCATGGTTGACTTGGGGGGAGTTGATTGGTGGGGGTGTGGATGTGGCTGGTGGTTATGTGGTCTGGATGTAGGTCCTCTATGTGTAGGTCTAGAGGGGGGTCCTGCAGGTCTGTCTCACTGGTCTGGGTGGGGTGTCTGTTAATCTGTTGCTCCTGTGTGAGGTGTTGGGGCTGTGGTTGAGGGCGATGTCCTTTAGCGTCCAGGCGAAGGTGGGAACTGCTGCCTTGTAGAGGTGGACCTGGTCATAGAGGCTGTCCCAGTCCAGGGTGGAGTGGTGGGCCATTTGGTTTTGAGGCACAGTCACGGGAAATACTTATTTTTACCTGCTGTATGGTAGCAGGGTGGAAGTCTTTTCGTGGTAGCAGGGTGGAGATAACCACTTGAGCGTTAGGGAAAGTAGAAGAAGCATTTTCAATCATTCCCTTGAGTGCTGTGGCCACCCTTTCCTGCTGTGTTCTCAGGTCGTTTGTGCCTGTGTGTATAATTATGTGGCTAGGTGAACCTAGTTGGTCCTCAGACAGAAGGTCTAGGGCATGCTGGGTGTTTGGACACCGGAGTTTAGATACTGTGTGTTTGGGAAAAATATTATATATTTCCTGTTTGAGTCCATAAGGAGTACAATCTGTGGCTTGTGTATGTCCTCGTTGGGTGTGTAGGGTTGTCAGGAGGGCTGTCAGGGTGGCTGACGGGGGGGAGGGGTTCTCAGAGGGGGTGGGAAACCCTGGGCTTGGGGTTCTTAATTTGTCTCTCCTGCTGTGATGTCGAGGCTATGGTCAGGGTCTGGGGTGGGCTGTTCTGTCGTGGTGTCCAGACTTTGGTCAGGGTCTGGGGTGGGCTGTTCTGTCGTGGTGTCCAGACTTTGGTCAGGGTCTGAGGTGGGCTGTTCTGTCGTGGTGTCCAGACTTTGGTCAGGGTCTGAGGTGGGCTGTTCTGTCGTGGTGTCCAGACTTTGGTCAGGGTCTGGGGTGGGCTGTTCTGTCGTGGTGTCCAGACTTTGGTCAGGGTCTGAGGTGGGCTGTTCTGTCGTGGTGTCCAGACTTTGGTCAGGGTCTGGGGTGGGCTGTTCTGTCGTGGTGTCCAGACTTTGGTCAGGGTCTGGGGTGGGCTGTTCTGTCGTGGTGTCCAGACTTTGGTCAGGGTCTGAGGTGGGCTGTTCTGTCGTGGTGTCCAGACTTTGGTCAGGGTCTGGGGTGGGCTGTTCTGTTCTGTTGTGGTGTCCAGACTTTGGTCAGGGTCTGGGGTGGGCTGTTCTGACGTGGTGTCCAGACTTTGGTCAGGGTCTGGGGTGGGCTGTTCTGTTCTGTCGTGGTGTCCAGACTTTGGTCAGAGTCTGAGGTGGGTTGTTCTGTTGGCTTCTCTGCGTGTTCAGCTCTCTAATTGGTTGTTCTCTGCCACAAGTCATCGTTCTCACCTTCTCCTCGAGCACTTTCACCTTCTCCTCTAGTGCTCTGTTCTTCTCTTGCTCCTGCTCTTTCTCCTGTTGATGTTGTCTCACCACAGTCCAGAGTGCAGACATGTCTCTCTCCACCTCCAGCTCTACAGGTCTGGTTGAGGGGGTGTTGTTGAGCTGGACAATGTTTTGTGCTGACTGGAGTGTGTTCAGCTTCTGTTCCAGCTCCACTTGCCTTACCTCCAGCTGGGTGAATTTATCCTTCATTTCAATGAGGGAGTAGTACTCTGTGCTGGGAGGTTGACTTTCCACTTGGGGTTGCTCATCTGTAGGGATTTATAATGAAGAGGTCTGGTCTGACATGTTATTTTGGTTACAACACTGAAGAAGATGTTGGTGAAGAACCATTTTTAAGAATCTACATGAGGGTGCACCGGGCTACTGAAAGTTACGTTTTTTTTTACTGGAAGGCTAGCCAACTAGTCAACTATCTAGTAAACACTTTGGATAAGCGGTTGGCGTCTATTTTTTTAACAAAATTTAACGGATATATCATGTAATTGAACAAAAAAGTAAGGTGGCCAATAACTGGGGACCGTATGCAGATAATACAGGACATCTTTTTTTGCTATCAAAAAGCTGATAGTATTAGTATTTCCACTGACATGTCAAACATGCTAATTGCTAACCCGTTAGCTAACATTTTTACGACACCAATAATCACAAAACATTGATGGCTTGGTCACAAGATAACACTGTTGTAGGTAATATATTTCTTAAACGCTGTTGAATATGTCGATAATACGGGGTGCTACGCTAGCCTAATGTTAGCTAGCTAACATTGAACCTGGTTGGTTAGCTACCTGCAGATTCATGCAGGGTAGTAACGTCATGAGTTGGGATTATGGTTCATTGGTAGCTAGCTAGCTACATGTCTTAACACAAGACTCCACTATGCAAGTAACCATTTCAATAGAATGTTAATGATGTCACTATGAAAACTGTTGATAGACGTAGCTGGTAAATTTGCTCTGGCTTTCAACTCCGATTGCAGACCACTCTCATCTGAGTGTGCAAGAGCGCAGAATAACGGACAAATTTACGAACGCTCAACACCCGTTGAATATGGCCGGGGTCAGTAAACGTTGTCAAAAAAGTGTCAATTGTTGCCCACAGCACAGTTGCCGTCACCAATGCTCTGGATAACATAAAAACAGCTTAACCAACACTGCTAGGCCGAGTAAAATGGCCAGTGAGTTGTTCTCTCATTTGTGTCTGGAAGTAGCTAGGAAGCTAGCCAAAGTTAGCCAGTTAGCTTGGGTGTTTGACTGCTGTTGTTAGGTCTTTCTCTCTCTCTCTCTCTCTCTCTCTCTCTCTCTCTCTCTCTCTCTCTCTCTATGTGTGTGTGTGTCTGTATCTCTCTCTCTCTGTCTAGCTCTTTCGATAGCTCTCTGTCTATCTATCTCTCTCTCTCTATGTGTGTGTGTGTGTCTGTATCTCTCTCTCTCTGTCTAGCTCTTTCGATAGCTCTCTGTCTATCTCTCTATCACGATCTCTCTCTCTGTCTATCTCTCTATCACGATCTCTTTCTCTGTCTATCTCTCTCTGTCTACCTCTCGATCACGATCTCGCTCTGTCCATTTCTCGATTACGATCTCTCTGTCTTTCTCTCTATCACGAGCTCTCTCTCTGTCTATTTCTCTATCACGATCTCTCTCTGTCTACCTCTCGATCATGATCTCTCTCTGTTTATATCTCGATCACGATCACTGTCTCTCTCAACTATCTTATTCTCTCTCTGTCTCTTTGTCTCGATCTATCTCTCTATCTCTTCTCTCCCTCTTTCCCTCTCTGTTTCTCTCTTCTCGCTCTATCTTCATCTAAATCTCTCTCTGTCGCTCCTCTCACAACTCGTTTCATGTTTGCTCGTGGTAGCAGATGGATCTAAGGTTGCCGTAGCAACCATGGAACTATCACCTCATCCTCCGCTCATGCTGCTATGGTATCACTGGAGGACAGGCTGATAAGATGGCATTAGATGAGAGAGGCGAGTTGAGGGAAAGAGAATGAGGGCGATAGACAGAAAGTAATGAAAAGTTGTAAATAGAGGTCTTATGTCTAGAGTAGGTCTGGGTCCCTGTGGACCGCTGCTGAATATTGCCCCACTGGTGATGAGTGTAGAAAAGCCATTACATTGTGTTAAATGTACTGATGGAGGTCAAGGTCAACCACTGGTGTTCCCTTATACCTACTGGAAAGGACCTCCATCAGTGTCTGGTAGCTCCACGAAGTGGGATAGGCTACTTAAAACTGTAGATTTTGGTGGGAGCATGTATCCAAAATGTTTAGTGTTAGGATTAGATTGTATTGAACAAACCTCAAGCCAACTTTTCCCGATGTCCTCAGGACGTGGTTAGATGTCCAATTTCGAAGTCACTCTTGAGCGATCTGCCTGTGTATTGACAATGACAACAATAACGCCCCATCTGTCTGCAGGCTTTGTAACAACAGATATATTATTCTCCAGCTCACTTACTGTAATGTCATATGGTCTCTCCTGACTTACTGTGATTGCACAGCCTCCTGTCTCGCTGCCTCACACGTCATAGAAAACAACTGCTTATGTGTTGTGGGTTGAGGACTGAACCATCCCCATGTCTCCCTGCAGGACCGTGTGTACTGGACAGACCTGGAGGATGAGGCTATCTACAGCGCTAACAGGCTAACAGGACATGATGTGGCTACGCTAGCAGAACACCTCAATAACCCTCTAGATGTTGTGGTGTTCCACGAACTACGCCAACCCAAAGGTGAGAGACAGACATGTACATGTACACACATATACATGCTCATACGCATACACACAGTATTTATTTTGTAGTGTTTTTTTGATAGAACACAGGAACACTACCTGTATGTTATTTTGCCTGAGAGAAATGGGTCAAGTGTCAATATTAATGTGTGTGTCTGTCTGCGACACTGGAAAATACACTATATATGCAAAAGCATGTGTTCACCCCTTCAAATTAGTGGATTCTGCTATTTCAGCACACCCGTTGCTGACAGGTGTATAAAATTGAGCACACAGCCATGCAATCTACATAGACAAACATTGGCAGTAGAATGGTCTTACTGAAGAACTCAGTGACTTTCAACATGGCACCGTCATAGGAGGCCAGCTTTCCAACAAGTCAGTTTGTCAAATGTCTGCCCTGCTAGAGCTTCCCCGGTCAACTGTAAGAGCTGTTATTGTGAAGTGGAAACGTCTAGGAGCAACAATGGCTCAGCCATGAAGTGGTAGGCCACACAAGCTCACAGAACGGGACCACCGAGTGCTGAAGCGCGTAGCTCGTCTGTCCTCGGTTGCAACACTCGCTACCGAGTTCCAAACTGCCTCTGGAAGCAATGTCAGCATAAGAACTGTTCGTCGGGAACTTCATGAAATGGGTTTCCATGGCCGAGCAGCCGCACAAGCCTAAGATCACCATGCGTAATGCCAAGCGCTGGCTAGAGTGGTGTAAATCTCACCGCCATTGGACTCTGGAGCAGTGGAAACGCGTTCTCTGGAGTGATAAATTACGCTTCACCATCTGGCAGTCCTACGGATGAATCTGGGTTTGGCGGATGCAAGGAGAACGCTACCTGCCTCAAATGCTGTAACGTTTGGTGGAGGAGGAATAATGGTCTGGGGCTGTTTTTCATGTTTCGGTCTAAGCTCCTTCGTTCCAGTGAAGGGAAATCTTAACACTACAGCATACAAAGACATTCTAGATGATTCTGTGCTTCCAACTTTGTGGCAACAGTTTAGAGAAGGCCTTTTCCTGTTTCAGCATGACAATGCCCTGTACACAAAGCAAAGTCCATACAGAAATGGCTTTTCGATTTCGGTGTGGAATAACTTGACTGTCCTGCACATAGCCTGGACCTCAACCCCATTGAACACCTTTGGGATGAATTGGAACGCCGACTGCGAGCCAGGCCTAACATCTGTGCCCGACCTCACTAATGCTCTTGTGGCTGAATGGAAGCAAGTCCTAGTGGAAGCAACATTTGGTGGAAATCCTTCCCAGAAGAGTAGAGACTGTTATATCAGCAAAGGGGGGACCAACTCCATATTAATGTCCATGATTTTGTAATGAGAAGTTAGACCAACAGGTGTCCACATACGTTTAGTCATGTAGTGTATGTCTGCTCCCTCTTGTGGTGGGTCTGTGTGTGTGTGTGTGTGTGTGTGTGTGTGTGTGTGTGTGTGTGTGTGTGTGTGTGTGTGTGTGTGTGTGTGTGTGTGTGTGTGTGTGTCTGCGTGCAGGCGTGTGTGTGTGTGTGTGTGTGTGTGTGTGTGTGTGTGTGTGTGTGTGTGTGTGTGTGTGTGTGTGTGTGTGTGTGTGTGTGTGTGTGTGTGTGCAGGCGTGTGTGAGTGTTGTGTTTCGATGCTTTGTTTTCTCCCTCTCAGTCAGAGTGTGCCAGTGTTGTCTCAGGGCCAGTAGAGTGGAGCTGATTACACTGTCTCATTAATAAAGAGCACTACTAATAAAATATAAATTAAAGAAATATATAAATTAACTAGTGCTGTAGAGTTAGTCTGTGTCCCAAATGGCGCCCCGTTCCCTATGTATTGTCCTGGTCAAAAGTAGTGCACTATATAGGGAATAGGGTGTCTTTTCAGACACAACCTTAGTTTCTCAAGTGTCTCCAAAGTGAAATATTCATCATAGTGCTACCTCCGCTGGTTTCATTACCCTATTCTCTCTTGCTTTGACACTCTCCCTCTCTTGCTCTCTGTCAGTCTCTCTCTTTCTCTCTATTTCTCTCTGTCAGTCTCTCTAGCTGTCTCTCTGTCAGTCTCTCTCTTTCTGTCTGTCTCTCTCTGTCTCTATCTCTCTCGCTGTCGCTCTTTCTCAATGCTCTGTATTTCTATCGCTCCTATGTTTCTCTCTCTCGTTTAAGAATAACTATTTTCATAACACATAACAAAAGATCATTCACCTACAGATCGGGTTTGATTTTAAATGGTTCTATTTCCATATCCTGTTCTAAGATCACATTCTGTTCTAAGGCTTTTTTTAAATCTACACATTTCAGGAAGACTTTTCTTTGCTTTCCTTCTCAGCTTCTCAGCTTTTCTTTTTGTCTTATTTTCTTTGTCAGTGTGAGCTGAACTTTGAAGCTGAGTTTCTGTGGTAGTGATATGTCTATCTGTAGAAGAACTGAGGGAAGAGGAGTATTGCAACATCCCTGCAGTGTTTGCAGCATCCTCTTGTATAACAGCACACATCCCATTCCTTAGTATCGGCCTCCTCTCCCTCATCTCCTCTTCAGAGTTGGGGACATAAAAGCTGTCTCTCTAGTTCCTGGAAGCCCAGTTAGGAGAACAGGAGGCATTTTAAAGTCAGTTTTAGACCTAGCGAGGTGTGTGCAGCCTTTTATGTTTGGAAGGAGGGAAGGGAGATGTTTGTTATGTACCTTAGCACTGCTAGCTTTTGGACATAATATTACATCTTATTTTAGGAAACATAGAGACGCTTTCCAACCATGTCTTTGTACCGTAACAATAATATTTAGTCAATGAGTGTTATGAATACATGTTGAGTGCCTGACAGTCATATTACTGTGTGATATGTCTCTGTTGTCTCTTACTGTCTAGCTCCAGACAGCTGTAACATGGGCAGTCTACCTAATGGGGGCTGTGAGTACCTGTGTCTCAAAGCCCCCCAGATCACTGACCACTCCCCCAAGTACACCTGTGCCTGCCCGGACGGCATGGAGCTGGGACCAGGCATGAGACGATGTGCCATAGGTAAACTGTTTAAAACGTGTTACACCCTTTCCCATCCCCACTGTGCCGTAGGTAAATTGTTTAAAACGTGTTACACCCTTTCCCATCCCCACTGTGCCGTAGGTAAACTGTTTAAAACGTGTTACACCCTTTCCCATCCCCACTGTGCCGTAGGTAAACTGTTTAAAACGTGTTACACCCTTTCCCATCCCCACTGTGCTGTAGGTAAACTGTTTAAAACTTGTCACACCCTTTCCCATCCCCACTGTGCCGTAGGTAAACTGTTTAAAACGTGTTACACCCTTTCCCATCCCCACTGTGCCGTAGGTAAACTGTTTAAAACGTGTTACACCCTTTCCCATCCCCACTGTGCTGTAGGTAAACTGTTTAAAACTTGTCACACCCTTTCCCTTCCCCACTGTGCCGTCACACCCTTTCCCATCCCCACTGTGCCGTAGGTAAACTGTTTAAAACGTGTTACACCCTTTCCCTTCCCCACTGTGCCGTCACACCCTTTCCCATCCCCACTGTGCCGTAGGTAAACTGTTTAAAATGTGTTACACCCTTTCCCTTCCCCACTGTGTCGTAGGTAAACTGTTTAAAACGTGTCACACCCTTTCCCTTCCCCACTGTGTCGTAGGTAAACTGTTTAAAACGTGTCACACCCTTTCCCATCCCCACTGTGCCGTAGGTAAACTGTTTAAAACGTGTTACACCCTTTCCCATCCCCACTGTGCCGTAGGTAAACTGTTTAAAACGTGTTACACCCTTTCCCATCCCCACTGTGCCGTAGGTAAACTGTTTAAAACGTGTTACACCCTTTCCCATCCCCACTGTGCCGTAGGTAAACTGTTTAAAACGTGTTACACCCTTTCCCTTCCCCACTGTGCCGTAGGTAAACTGTTTAAAACTTGTCACACCCTTTCCCATTTGACTCCTTTCCCACACGATAACAGATCCATTTCAATGTTCCACTTGCCAATTAATCTCATTCTCAGTTAGCCCTTGCTCACTGTCAATCTGAGCCCTATAGTGCCTTCCATTATCTCTCTGGCTGTTCCATCCCTGTCCTGTCCTCCCTTGGGAACGCTCTGTGTCTATTGTATGGCTGTTCCATTCTTGTCCTTTCCTCCCTCTGGAGACTCTCTGTGTCTGGAGGTACACAGGTGGGTTGTCGCAGTGCTGTCCCCAGAGAAAGAGAGAGGGATGAGGGATGAGGGATGAACACAGGCCACCAGGCAGCCTGACTGCACTGCAGATACTCTGTACCAGAAAGGGGAGGGTGTACACATTCTCACTCACTCAGAATAAATAGAAACTGAATAACTACAAACGGATATATTCCCTCTGTCTGTGCTCTACAAGCACGTTATGACTTTAAGTGCAGAGAAGGCAGTTTTGAGTAGTTCAGTTTTGAGTAGTTCAGACACACTTCTGTTGATGTCTGTTCATGTAAACTATGGAGCTCTCGCTGTCTGTTTACAAGGAAAGGCTTGTCTGTGCTGTCAGTTGATCTGCCAGCCTGATAACTCTAGTATCTCTGTTTAATCTCTTCTCTCCTTGCAGTCAAACCCAAGACAACCACGTCAGCTCCTACCACAGCCACCACTACTACCACTGCAACTCCTACTACAGCCACCACCCCAGCAACCACAACTACCACTCCAACCACAGGTGCTACTACAACCACCTCCACAACTACAGAACCGACCACAGCCACACGGTCGACCGCAGTTCCTTCGACGTCCCCCTCACCTCCTCCCCCCAGGACAACAGCTTCGTGGAGGACCCCTCCCTCCACCTCTGGCCCCCGCTCCACTTCCACACCCCCTCTACTGCCCAACAACATCCACAGAGAGAACGCTAACCTCTCCCACCGCTGTAAGTGGCTTTCAGACTGTGTGTATCAAAATGTGCCTACTCTTGTACAATGTACCTTAGCGCTACACTCTCCCATTAAATATTCCTCCTTTCCACTCCTCCCGCTCTACCTGTGACAGACAGTGTGAGTGTGTAATGACTGACAGTGTGAGTTTGTAATGACTGACAGTGTGAGTTTGTAATGACAGGCAGTGTGAGTTTGTAATGACAGACAGTGTGTAATGACAGACAGTGTGAGTTTGTAATGACTGACAGTGTGAGTTTGTAATGACAGACAGTGTGTAGCGACAGACAGTATGAGTTTGTAATGACAGACAGTGTGAGTTTGTAATGACTGACAGTGTGAGTTTGTAATGACAGACAGTGTGTAGCGACAGACAGTATGAGTTTGTAATGACAGACAGTGTGAGTTTGTAATGACTGACAGTGTGAGTTTGTAATGACAGACAGTGTGTAGCGACAGACAGTATGAGTTTGTAATGACAGACAGTGTGAGTTTGTAATGACAGACAGTGTGAGTTTGTAATGACAGACAGTGTGTAGCGACAGACAGTATGAGTTTGTAATGACAGACAGTATGAGTTTGTAATGACAGACAGTGTGAGTTTGTAATGACTGACAGTGTGAGTTTGTAATGACAGACAGTGTGTACCGACAGACAGTATGAGTTTGTAATGACAGACAGTGTGAGTTTGTAATGACAGACAGTGTGAGTTCGTAATGACAGACAGTGTGTAACGACAGACAGTATGAGTTTGTAATGACAGACAGTGTGAGTTTGTAATGACAGACAGTGTGAGTTTGTAATGACAGACAGTGTGTAGTGACAGACAGTGTGAGTTTGTAATGACAGACAGTGTGAGTTTGTAATGACTGACAGTGTGAGTTTGTAATGACAGACAGTGTGTAATGCCAGACAGTGTGTAATGACAGACAGTGTGTAATGCCAGACACTGTGTAGTGACAGACAGTGTGTAATGACAGACATTGTGTAATGACAGACAGTGTGTAGTGACAGACAGTGTGTAATGCCAGACACTGTGTAGTGACAGACAGTGTGTAGTGACATACAGTGTGTAATGACAGACGGTATGAGTGTCTAATGACAGACGGTATGAGTGTCTAATGACAGACGGTATGAGTGTCTAATGACAGACGGTATGAGTGTCTAATGACAGACGGTATGAGCGTCTAATGACAGACGGTATGAGTGTCTAATGACAGACGGTGTGAGCGTCTAATGACAGACGGTATGAGCGTCTAATGACAGACGGTGTGAGCGTCTAATGACAGACGGTATGAGCGTCTAATGACAGACGGTATGAGTGTCTAATGACAGACGGTATGAGCGTCTAATGACAGACGGTATGAGCGTCTAATGACAGACGGTATGCGTGTCTAATGACAGACGGTATGAGTGTCTAATGACAGACGGTATGAGTGTCTAATGACAGACGGTATGAGTGTCTAATGACAGACGGTGTGAGTGTCTTATGACAGACGGTATGCGCGTCTAATGACAGACGGTGTGAGCGTCTAATGACAGACGGTATGAGTGTCTAATGACAGACGGTATGAGCGTCTAATGACAGACGGTATGAGTGTCTAATGACAGACGGTATGAGTGTCTAATGACAGACGGTATGAGTGTCTAATGACAGACGGTATGAGCGTCTAATGACAGACGGTATGAGTGTCTAATGACAGACGGTATGAGCGTCTAATGACAGACGGTGTGAGCGTCTAATGACAGACGGTATGAGCGTCTAATGACAGACGGTATGAGTGTCTAATGACAGACGGTATGAGTGTCTAATGACAGACGGTATGAGTGTCTAATGACAGACGGTATGATCGTCTAATGACAGACGGTGTGAGCGTCTAATGACAGACGGTATGAGTGTCTAATGACAGACGGTATGAGCGTCTAATGACAGACGGTGTGAGTGTCTAATGACAGACGGTATGAGCGTCTAATGACAGACGGTATGAGTGTCTAATGACAGACGGTATGAGTGTCTAATGACAGACGGTATGAGTGTCTAATGACAGATGGTATGAGTGTCTAATGACAGACGGTATGAGCGTCTAATGACAGACGGTGTGAGCGTCTACTGACAGACGGTATGAGTGTCTAATGACAGACGGTATGAGCGTCTAATGACAGACGGTGTGAGCGTCTAATGACAGACGGTGTGAGCGTCTAATGACAGACGGTATGAGCGTCTAATGACAGACGGTATGAGTGTCTAATGACAGACGGTGTGAGTGTCTAATGACAGACGGTGTGAGTGTCTAATGACAGACGGTGTGAGTGTCTAATGACAGACGGTATGAGCGTCTAATGACAGACGGTGTGAGCGTCTAATGACAGACGGTATGAGTGTCTAATGACAGACGGTGTGAGTGTCTAATGACAGACGGTATGAGTGTCTAATGACAGACGGTGTGAGCATCTAATAACAGACATGTGGGCGTCTACTGACAGACGGTATGAGTGTCTAATGACAGACGGTGTGAGCGTCTAATGACAGACGGTGTGAGCGTCTACTGACAGACGGTGTGAGCGTCTAATGACAGACGGTGTGAGCGTCTAATGACAGACGGTGTGAGCGTCTAATGACAGACGGTGTGAGCATCTAATAACAGACATGTGGGCGTCTACTGACAGACGGTATGAGTGTCTAATGACAGACGGTGTGATCGTCTAATGACAGACGGTGTGATCGTCTAATGACAGACGGTGTGATCGTCTAATGACAGACGGTGTGATCGTCTAATGACAGACGGTGTGAGCGTCTAATGACAGACGGTATGAGTGTCTAATGACAGACGGTGTGAGCGTCTAATGACAGACGGTGTGATCGTCTAATGACAGACGGTATGAGTGTCTAATGACAGACGGTATGAGCGTCTAATGACAGACGGTGTGAGCGTCTAATGACAGACGGTATGAGTGTCTAATGACAGACGGTGTGAGTGTCTAATGACAGACGGTGTGAGCGTCTAATGACAGACGGTGTGAGCATCTAATAACAGACATGTGGGCGTCTAATGACAGACGGTGTGAGTGTCTAATGACAGACGGTATGAGCGTCTAATGACAGACAGTGTGATCGTCTAATGACAGACGGTGCGAGCATCTAATGACAGACGGTGTGAGTGTCTAATGACAGACGGTATGAGTGTCTAATGACAGACGGTGTGAGTGTCTAATGACAGACGGTATGAGCGTCTAATGACAGACGGTGTGAGTGTCTAATGACAGACGGTGTGAGTGTCTAATGACAGACGGTGTGAGTGTCTAATGACAGACGGTATGAGTGTCTAATGACAGACGGTGTGAGTGTCTAATGACAGACGGTGTGAGTGTCTAATGACAGACGGTGTGAGTGTCTAATGACAGACGGTGTGAGTGTCTAATGACAGACGGTATGAGTGTCTAATGACAGACGGTGTGAGCATCTAATAACAGACATGTGGGCGTCTACTGACAGACGGTATGAGTGTCTAATGACAGACGGTGTGAGCGTCTAATGACAGACGGTGTGAGCGTCTACTGACAGACGGTGTGAGCGTCTAATGACAGACGGTGTGAGCGTCTAATGACAGACGGTGTGAGCGTCTAATGACAGACGGTGTGAGCATCTAATAACAGACATGTGGGCGTCTACTGACAGACGGTATGAGTGTCTAATGACAGACGGTGTGATCGTCTAATGACAGACGGTGTGATCGTCTAATGACAGACGGTATGAGTGTCTAATGACAGACGGTATGAGCGTCTAATGACAGACGGTGTGAGCGTCTAATGACAGACGGTATGAGCGTCTAATGACAGACGGTATGAGTGTCTAATGACAGACGGTGTGAGTGTCTAATGACAGACGGTGTGAGTGTCTAATGACAGACGGTGTGAGTGTCTAATGACAGACGGTATGAGCGTCTAATGACAGACGGTGTGAGCGTCTAATGACAGACGGTATGAGTGTCTAATGACAGACGGTGTGAGTGTCTAATGACAGACGGTATGAGTGTCTAATGACAGACGGTGTGAGCATCTAATAACAGACATGTGGGCGTCTACTGACAGACGGTATGAGTGTCTAATGACAGACGGTGTGAGCGTCTAATGACAGACGGTGTGAGCGTCTACTGACAGACGGTGTGAGCGTCTAATGACAGACGGTGTGAGCGTCTAATGACAGACGGTGTGAGCGTCTAATGACAGACGGTGTGAGCATCTAATAACAGACATGTGGGCGTCTACTGACAGACGGTATGAGTGTCTAATGACAGACGGTGTGATCGTCTAATGACAGACGGTGTGATCGTCTAATGACAGACGGTGTGATCGTCTAATGACAGACGGTGTGATCGTCTAATGACAGACGGTGTGATCGTCTAATGACAGACGGTGTGAGCGTCTAATGACAGACGGTATGAGTGTCTAATGACAGACGGTGTGAGCGTCTAATGACAGACGGTGTGATCGTCTAATGACAGACGGTATGAGTGTCTAATGACAGACAGTATGAGCGTCTAATGACAGACGGTGTGAGCGTCTAATGACAGACGGTATGAGTGTCTAATGACAGACGGTGTGAGTGTCTAATGACAGACGGTGTGAGCGTCTAATGACAGACGGTGTGAGCATCTAATAACAGACATGTGGGCGTCTAATGACAGACGGTGTGAGTGTCTAATGACAGACGGTATGAGTGTCTAATGACAGACGGTATGAGCGTCTAATGACAGACAGTGTGATCGTCTAATGACAGACGGTGCGAGCGTCTAATGACAGACGGTGTGAGTGTCTAATGACAGACGGTATGAGTGTCTAATGACAGACGGTGTGAGTGTCTAATGACAGACGGTATGAGCGTCTAATGACAGACGGTGTGAGTGTCTAATGACAGACGGTGTGAGTGTCTAATGACAGACGGTGTGAGTGTCTAATGACAGACGGTATGAGTGTCTAATGACAGACGGTGTGAGTGTCTAATGACAGACGGTGTGAGTGTCTAATGACAGACGGTGTGAGTGTCTAATGACAGACGGTATGAGCGTCTAATGACAGACGGTGTGAGTGTCTAATGACAGACGGTATGAGCGTCTAATGACAGACGGTGTGAGTGTCTAATGACAGACGGTGTGAGTGTCTAATGACAGACGGTGTGAGTGTCTAATGACAGACGGTATGAGTGTCTAATGACAGACGGTATGAGCGTCTAATGACAGACGGTGTGAGCGTCTAATGACAGACGGTGTGATCGTCTAATGACAGACGGTGTGAGTGTCTAATGACAGACGGTGTGAGTGTCTAATGACAGACGGTATGAGTGTCTAATGACAGACGGTGTGAGTGTCTAATGACAGACGGTGTGAGTGTCTAATGACAGACGGTATGAGCGTCTAATGACAGACGGTATGAGCGTCTAATGACAGATGGTGTGATCGTCTAATGACAGACGGTGTGAGCATCTAATGCCAGACGGTATGAGTGTCTAATGACAGACGGTGTGAGCGTCTAATGACAGACGGTGTGATCGTCTAATGACAGACGGTGTGAGCGTCTAATGGCAGACGGTATGAGTGTCTAATGACAGACGGTGTGAGCGTCTAATGACAGACGGTGTGAGCGTCTAATGACAGACGGTATGAGTGTCTAATGACAGACGGTGTGAGCGTCTAATGACAGACGGTGTGATCGTCTAATGACAGACGGTGTGAGCGTCTAATGACAGACGGTGTGAGCGTCTAATGACAGACGGTGTGAGTGTCTAATGACAGACGGTGTGAGTGTCTAATGACAGACGGTATGAGTGTCTACTGACAGACGGTGTGATTGTCTAATGACAGACGGTGTGATCGTCTAATGACAGACGGTGTGAGCGTCTAATGACAGACGGTGTGAGCGTCTAATGACAGACGGTGTGAGCGTCTAATGACAGACGGTGTGAGCGTCTAATGACAGACGGTGTGAGTGTCTAATGACAGACGGTATGAGCGTCTAATGACAGACGGTGTGATCGTCTAATGACAGACGGTGTGAGCGTCTAATGACAGACGGTATGCGTGTCTAATGACAGACGGTATGAGCGTCTACTGACAGACGGTGTGAGCGTCTAATGACAGACGGTGTGAGTGTCTAATGACAGACGGTGTGAGCGTCTAATGACAGACGGTGTGAGCGTCTAATGACAGACGGTGTGAGTGTCTAATGACAGACGGTATGAGCGTCTAATGACAGACGGTGTGAGCGTCTAATGACAGACGGTGTGAGCGTCTAATGACAGACGGTATGCGTGTCTAATGACAGACGGTATGAGCGTCTACTGACAGACGGTGTGAGCGTCTAATGACAGACGGTGTGAGTGTCTAATGACAGACGGTATGAGCGTCTACTGACAGACGGTGTGATCGTCTAATGACAGACGGTGTGAGCGTCTAATGACAGACGGTGTGAGCGTCTAATGACAGACGGTGTGAGCATCTAATAACAGACATGTGGGCGTCTACTGACAGACGGTGTGAGCGTCTAATGACAGACGGTGTGAGCATCTAATAACAGACATGTGGGCGTCTACTGACAGACGGTGTGAGCGTCTAATGACAGACGGTGTGAGCGTCTAATGACAGACGGTGTGAGCGTCTAATGACAGACAGTGTGAGTGTGTAATGACAGACTAGGCCACTCTCCTCAGTGTACGAGAGTATCACTTTGGCCACATTTGTCCACACGGCCTCTCCTGTCCTCTCCTCTCCTGTTCTCTCCTCCTGTCCTCTCCTCTCCTGTCCTCTTCTCTCCTACCCTCTCCTGACCTCTCCTCTCCTACCCTCTCCTGTCCTCTCCTCTCCTGTCCTCTTTTATCCTCTCCTCTCCTGTCCTCTTCTCTCCTACCCTCTCCTGTCCTCTCCTACCCTCTCCTGTCCTCTCCTCTCCTACCCTCTCCTGTCCTCTCCTCTCCTGTCCTCTTTTATCCTACCCTCTCCTGTCCTCTTCTCTCCTACCCTCTCATGTCCTCTCCTCTCCTCTTTTATCCTATCCTCTCCTGTCCTCTTCTCTCCTCCTGTCCTCTCCTCCCTCTCCTCTCCTCTTCTCTCCTACCCTCTCCTGTCCTCTCCTCTCCTGTCCTCTCCTGTCCTCTTTTATCCTCTCCTGTCCTCTCCTCTCCTGTTCTCTCCTCCTGTCCTCTCCTCTCCTGTTCTCTTCTCTCCTACCCTCTCCTGTCCTCTTCTCTCCCCCTGTCCTCTCCTCCCTCTCCTCTTCTCTCCTACCCTCTCCTGTCCTCTCCTCTCCTGTACTCTCCTGTCCTCTCCTTACCTCTTTTATCCTATCCTCTCCTGTCCTCTCCTCTCCTGTTCTCTCCTCCTGTCCTCTCCTCTCCTGTCCTCTTCTCTCCTACCCTCTCCTGTCCTCTCCTCTCCTGTCCTCTTTTATCCTATCCTCTCCTGTCCTCCCCTGTCCTCTTCTCTCCTCCTGTCCTCTCCTCCCTCTCCTCTCCTCTTCTCTCCTACCCTCTCCTCCCTCCCTCTCCTGTCCTCTTCTCTCCTACCCTCTCCTGTCCTCTCCTTTCCTACCCTCTCCTCTCCCGTCCTCTCCTGTCCTGTTCTCTCCTCCTGTCCTCTTCTCTCCTGTCCTCTTCTCTCCTACCCTCTCCTGTCCTCTCCTCTCCTACCTTGTCCTCTCCTCTCCTCTCCTGTCCTCTTTTATCCTATCCTCTCCTGTCCTCCCCTGTCCTCTTCTCTCCTCCCGTCCTCTCCTCCCTCTCCTCTCCTCTTCTCTCCTACCCTCTCCTCCCTCCCTCTCCTCTCATGTCCTCTTCTCTCCTACCCTCTCCTGTCCTCTTCTTTCCTACCCCCTCCTGTCCTCTCCTCTCCTGTCCTCTTTTATCCTACCCTCTCCTGTCCTCTTCTCTCCTACCCTCTCCTGTCCTCTCCTCTCCTACCCTCTCCTGTCCTCTCATCCTATCCTCTCCTGTCCTCTTCTCTCCTCCTGTCCTCTCCTCCCTCTCCTCTCCTCTTTTCTCCTACCCTCTCCTCCCTCCCTCCCTCCCTCCCTCCCTCCCTCCCTCCCTCCCTCCCTCCCTCCCTCCCTCCCTCTCCTCTCCTCATCAGAGGGGTATGGCTCTAGTGTCAGTGCTAACATAGGACTGCCATCCCATTGTCCCTTCCCTGTCTCACCTGTCATCTTGAGTCCTGCCATCCTCTCTCTCTCTCTCTCTCTCTCTCTCTCTCTCTCTCTCTCTCTCTCTCTCTCTCTCTCTCTCTCTCTCTCTCTCTCTCTCTCTCTCTCTCTCTCTCTCTCTCTCTCTCTCTCTCTCTCTCTCTCTCTCTCTCTCTCTCTCTCTCTCTCTAGGACTTGCTCCCTTTTTGTTTTGATGTCCTCTCAATCAAGCTTGAAAACAACAATGAATTGAAACAACAATGAAATTGTCATAAATAATACTTACATTTAAAGTGTTTATTTTAAATGATTGAGTTGTGTTTCCAAGGCCATCTGTTTTAGGACAGAAAAGACAGTTGTGATGATAGTTGTAACATTATAAAACATGTATGCTGGAAGCTTTTTCAGAGCTGTGTGCTTGACAGACAAAGAATAGCAGCAGAATAGATAAACCACTGTACTCACACACCCTTCTCTGCAATGTAGTGGAAATCAATGATTCAGTGTATAGCACTTTCATCTGGCTCTTTCAGCTTGCTCTAGATAAAGACAGCAAATCACACTGGATGAAGACACTCACAGCTGTATATATATAGCAAACAGACAGTGTTGTTGTTTTCCAGGTAAATCACCCAGTACTCTCCCATATAGCCCAGGTAAATCACCCAGTACTCTCCCATATAGCCCAGGTAAATCACCCAGTACTCTCCCATATAGCCCAGGTAAATCACCCAGTACTCTCCCATATAGCCCAGGTAAATCACCCAGTACGCTCCCATATAGCCCAGGTAAATCACCCAGTACTCTCCCAGATAGCCCAGGTAAATCACCCAGTACTCTCCCATATAGCCCAGGTAAATCACCCAGTACTCTCCCATATAGCCCAGGTAAATCACCCAGTACTCTCCCATATAGCCCAGGTAAATCACCCAGTACTCTCCCATATAGCCCAGGTAAATCACCCAGTACTCTCCCATATAGCCCAGGTAAATCACCCAGTACTCTCCCATATAGCCCAGGTAAATCACCCAGTACTCTCCCAGATAGCCCAGGTAAATCACCCAGTACTCTCCCATATAGCCCAGGTAAATCACCCAGTACTCTCCCATATAGCCCAGGTAAATCACCCAGTACTCTCCCATATAGCCCAGGTAAATCACCCAGTACTCTCCCATATAGCCCAGGTAAATCACCCAGTACTCTCCCATATAGCCCAGGTAAATCACCCAGTACTCTCCCATATAGCCCAGGTAAATCACCCAGTACTCTCCCATATAGCCCAGGTAAATCACCCAGTACTCTCCCATATAGCCCAGGTAAATCACCCAGTACTCTCTCATATAGCCCAGGTGATGGTAAAGCACCCAGTACTCTCCCATATAGCCCAGGTGATGGTAAAGCACCCAGTACTCTCCCATATAGCCCAGGTGATGGTAAAGCACCCAGTACTCTCCCATATAGCCCAGGTGATGGTAAAGCGCCCAGTGCTCTCCCATATAGCCCAGGTGATGGTAAAGCACCCAGTACTCTCCCATATAGCCCAGGTGATGGTAAAGCGCCCAGTGCTCTCCCATATAGCCCAGGTGATGGTCAAGCACCCAGTACTCTCCCAGATAGCCCAGGTGATGGTAAAGCGCCCAGTACTCTCCCATATAGCCCAGGTGATGGTAAAGCACTCAGTACTCTCCCATATAGCCCAGGTGATGGTAAAGCACCCAGTACTCTCCCATATAGCCCAGGTGATGGTAAAGCACTCAGTACTCTCCCATATAGCCCAGGTGATGGTAAAGCACTCAGTACTCTCCCATATAGCCCAGGTGATGGTAAAGCACCCAGTACTCTCCCAGATAGCCCAGGTGATGGTAAAGCACTCAGTACTCTCCCATATAGCCCAGGTGATGGTAAAGCACTCAGTACTCTCCCATATAGCCCAGGTGATGGTAAAGCACCCAGTACTCTCCCATATAGCCCAGGTGATAGAGCCAGAGTGTGTAATGAACGTATCTGAGAAGTTTTAATATTGATGAGTGTGTGTAGTTATTTATGAGGAGCACAGCGAGCATCGCAGGGTTTGTCATTAAAGATGAGCAGCAGAACCACACTGGGTTAAATGATGAACGTGGTGGAGCATGGCACAGTGGAACATAGAGGAGGGGGAAAACAAGGGATGGGAGAGGAGAGAGAGAGATAGCCTAAGGATGAAAGGAAGAGGGTTAGAAAGTAGAAAACAGAGGATAAAGGATAAAACATCCTGCTATTACACAACAAACAGTTGGGGGGGGGGGGAATGGGGGGGGGTCGGACACGACAAGAGCCCTGTTCGGATTTCCCGAACCCACCGGCTGTGTGTGTTATTCCGAGATGGGGAACAATGCACATCTGTGGGTTTTCCAACATCAGCTGTTACACGTGTTGCATTACACTTTGCACGGCAGAGCGGAAAGAGAGCAGGCACTGCAACTAAAAGATGAAAGCAAACAGTGGATAGTGGGATAGCTCACACACACACACACACATAAACTACACCTGCAGGTTGAGGTTCAGAGACAGTCAGAATGGATCAAGTGAATATGCTGTGCATTCTGTGCATGTTCTGTGCAGTAAAACCCCTCCCTTATAATAATACCCCATAATGAAATGCACTCCCTCTTCAGCCCTTTCAGTTCTCCTCATTCCACAGTTCCTACCCCCAGTGCCTCAGGGACTGTTCTTTCATAACATGTTTAATAAGATTTGATTAATCCCCTTTTGGACGTCAGTCATGCTTTGTGACCATTACAGTTAATCCACTTTCGCTGAGTAAGACACTACTGTAGCAGGCTCACTCACCAGCTGAGTGTCCAAATCAAATCAAATTGTATTTGTCACATGCTTGGTAAACAACAGGTGTAGACTAACAGTGAAATGCTTACTGACGGGCCCTTTCCAACAATACGGAGACAAGCATAGAAACAATTATTTGAAAAATAATAGTGTGTGTGTGTGTGTGTGTGTGTGTGTGTGTGTGTGTGTGTGTGTGTGTGTGTGTGTGTGTGTGTGTGTGTGTGTGTGTGTGTGTGTGTGTGTGTGTGTGTGTGTGTGTGTGTGTGTGTTCGTGCGTGCATGCGTGTGTGTGATAGAGTTTGGTCATTGATGATCTGATCTTGTGGAGGCTAACACAATGCTACCATTGCTCTGTTAATCTCCAAGGCTAGGTTCCATTATATCGGGACAATTACAGTGTTGCTAATGGCCCAACAACCTTAATGGGGAGATGAGGCTGGATTTATCCTGGGGAAAGGCTGAGCACAACACAAACCTGGGTTGGAGGTGAATGGGAGATGGGGGAGGAAGGGGGAGACGAGACAGCGGAACAAGGAACCATTAGACAAGACACAGGAGAGAGGGAGGGAATAATGGAGGGAGAGGGAGGGTACGGCCTCTAGCAGAGAGAATGGCAGGAGGAAGGAGGCATGGCCTCTAGCAGAGAGAATGGCAGGAGGAAGGAGGCATGGCCTCTAGCAGAGAGAATGGCAGGAGGAAGGAGGGCACGGCCTCTAGCAGAGAGAATGGCAGGAGGAAGGAGGCATGGCCTCTAGCAGAGAGAATGGCAGGAGGAAGGAGGAAGGAGGGCACTGCCTCTAGCAGAGAGAATGGCAGGAGGAAGGAGGCATGGCCTCTAGCAGAGAGAATGGCAGGAGGAAGGAGGCATGGCCTCTAGCAGAGAGAATGGCAGGAGGAAGGAGGGCACGGCCTCTAGCAGAGAGAATGGCAGGAGGAAGGAGGAAGGAGGCATGGCCTCTAGCAGAGAGAATGGCAGGAGGAAGGAGGGCACTGCCTCTAGCAGAGAGAATGGCAGGAGGAAGGAGGCATGGCCTCTAGCAGAGAGAATGGCAGGAGGAAGGAGGCATGGCCTCTAGCAGAGAGAATGGCAGGAGGAAGGAGGAAGGAGGCATGGCCTCTAGCAGAGAGAATGGCAGGAGGAAGGAGGGCACGGCCTCTAGCAGAGAGAATGGCAGGAGGAAGGAGGGCACTGCCTCTAGCAGAGAGAATGGCAGGAGGAAGGAGGGCACGGCCTCTAGCAGAGAGAATGGCAGGAGGAAGGAGGGCACTGCCTCTAGCAGAGAGAATGGCAGGAGGAAGGAGGGCACGGCCTCTAGCAGAGAGAATGGCAGGAGGAAGGAGGAAGGAGGCATGGCCTCTAGCAGAGAGAATGGCAGGAGGAAGGAGGCATGGCCTCTAGCAGAGAGAATGGCAGGAGGAAGGAGGCATGGCCTCTAGCAGAGAGAATGACAGGAGGAAGGAGAGGTGTTTAAAGGTCCAATGCATTTTATTTGTCTCAATATCAAATCATTTCTGGGTATTAAATAAGTAATGATAAATATTTTACTAAAATAGCTTCTTAGCAAAGAGCAATTTCTCAAGCAAGAATTTTGATAGGACTGTCTGGGAGTAGTCTGAGTGAGTGGCCTAATTGGACGAGCTTAATGGGAGGGATTATAACCTGAAGACCAGCTGTTATTTTCAGAGAGGTTTGAAACTCTCTTTGTATTGGTCTATTAACTTATATCGCCTGGTGATGTTGCCAGGCAGGCCAAAACTTCAACCCACCAAAACAGCTCTTACACTGAAACAGCATTATCATTGTTTTCACAAATTCACAATTTTGTGGAAATATATATACAACACAGGAAAATGGCGTTTTGGACTGCAGTGGGCCTTTAACTGTGTCTCACTTTCTTCTTAACACTTTGTTTTTCTCTTCATTCTTCTTTTTGTCATTCTGCTCTCTCTCTCTCTCTCCCTCCCCCTCTCTCTTTCTCTTTTCCTCCCCTTCTCGCTCTCTCTCTCCCTCCCTCCCCCCCCTCTCTCTCTCTTTCCCTTCCCCTCTCTCTCTCTCAGCTGGGAATGACCACTACCTCCTGGGTAACAACATAACAGTGGCGGTCCTGGGTATAGTGATTCCTATATGTGAGTACCAGTCTACTGTATCATATGATGCCTGCCTGCTTCTCCCCGCTTCTCTGTCTGTCTCTGCTTCTGTCTTGGTCTCCCCTGCACATGACGTTGCCTGGTCTGGAAGATGTGAGTGTGAAAGTGTGTTTTGGGTGTATGTGTGTAATGTGTGACAGGAATGTACAAATAACTGCCAAAATAAAGGAAACATTTGAGTAAATGAGGGACCCAAAGTATTTTGAAAGCAGGTGCTTCCACACAGATGTGGTTCCTGACTTAATTAAGCAATTACAGTTTTTTACAATCACTAGGACCCATTTCTCAATATTTAGGTCACTTTTTCAAAACTCTTCACACAGTTTTCCTAACCAACTTTCAGCTTGGCACAGCAGTTAATTTCACATCCAAAATGCACTAAAACTATGAAAACACTTCATACTTGTCTCAAATCAACTCATTCTTCCATAACACTAGCAAAGGTTGTCACCCAACAAGCACATTTTGTCACTCATAAAACAATGACCTAAAAACACTAACAGCAGGTAGCATTACACAATGTTTTCTTTTGGAAATGTCTTTATAAAACAAGATTGACACCTCTCTACTGTTTGGAATTCACTGCAGTATATGTTACAGGAATGAATCAGACATGATGCAATATGCTTTAATATGTTTTATGTCCTTTTTTGGCATTGAGTGATTCCAAAATACAATCATTTGTACAGTGGGGCAAAAAAGTATTTAGTCAGCCACCAATTGTGCAAGTTCTCCCACTTAAAAAGATGAGAGAGGCCTGTAATTTTCATCATAGGTACATTTCAACTATGACAGACAAAATGAGAGAAAAAAAATCCAGAAAATCACATTGTAGGATTTTTTATGAATTTATTTGCAAATTATGGTGGAAAATAAGTATTTGGTCACCTACAAACAAGCAAGATTTCTGGCTCTCAGAGACCTGTAACTTCTTCTTTAAGAGGCTCCTCTGTCCTCCACTCGTTACCTGTATTAATGGCACCTGTTTGAACTTGTTATCAGTATAAAAGACACCTGTCCACAACCTCAAACAGTCACACTCCAAACTCCACTATGGCCAAGACCAAAGAGCTGTCAAAGGACACCAGAAACAAAATTGTAGACCTGCACCAGGCTGGGAAGACTGAATCTGCAATAGGTAAGCAGCTTGGTTTGAAGAAATCAACTGTGGGAGCAATTATTAGGAAATGGAAGACATACAAGACCACTGATAATCTCCCTCGATCTGGGGCTCCACGCAAGATCTCACCCCGTGGGGTCAAAATGATCACAAGATCCCAGAACCACACGGGGGGACGTAGTGAAAATCCCAGAACCACACGGGGGGACGTAGTGAATGACCTGCAGAGAGCTGGGACCAAAGTAACAAAGCCTACCATCAGTAACACACTACGCCGCCAGGGACTCAAATCCTGCAGTGCCAGACGTGTCCCCCTGCTTAAGCCAGTACATGTCCAGGCCCGTCTGAAGTTTGCTAGAGAGCATTTGGATGATCCAGAAGAAGATTGGGAGAATGTCATATGGTCAGATGAAACCAAAATATAACTTTTTGGTAAAAACTCAACTCGTCGTGTTTGGAGGACAAAGAATGCTGAGTTGCATCCAAAGAACACCATACCTACTGTGAAGCATGGGGGTGGAAACATCATGCTTTGGGGCTGTTTTTCTGCAAAGGGACCAGGACGACTGATCCGTGTAAAGGAAAGAATGAATGGGGCCATGTATCGTGAGATTTTGAGTGAAAACCTCCTTCCATCAGCAAGGGCATTGAAGATGAAACGTGGCTGGGTCTTTCAGCATGACAATGATCCCAAACACACCGCCCGGGCAACGAAGGAGTGGCTTCGTAAGAAGTATTTCAAGGTCCTGGAGTGGCCTAGCCAGTCTCCAGATCTCAACCCCATAGAAAATCTTTGGAGGGAGTTGAAAGTTCGTGTTGCCCAGCAACAGCCCCAAAACATCACTGCTCTAGAGGAGATCTGCATGGAGGAATGGGCCAAAATACCAGCAACAGTGTGTGAAAACCTTGTGAAGACTTACAGAAAACGTTTGATCTCTGTCATTGCCAACAAAGGGTATATAACAAAGTATTGAGATAAACTTTTGTTATTGACCAAATACTTATTTTCCACCATAATTTGCAAATAAATTCATTAAAAATCCTACAATGTGATTTTCTGGATTTTTTTTTCTCATTTTGTCTGTCATAGTTGAAGTGTACCTATGATGAACATTATAGGCCTCTCTCATCTTTTTAAGTGGGAGAACTTGCACAATTGGTGGCTGACTAAATACTTTTTTGCCCCACTGTATATACACCATCTACCGATACAGATACAGTAGCAATGCTAGGCAACTCGGTCTTCTGCATTTGACCACAGGTTCTCATCCACATCACATCTTATGTCATCTTGGGCAATACACCTAGGGAAGAATCTTTAGGCATGCCTGGTCCATCCCTGGTAATCTTCTGCAGATATGTCCAGGCATCCGGCATTCATTGCGTCCAGGATGAACATTTGATCATGTGGATGGTGGTCATAAACCTTCCACCTCCATGAGGAAAATAATTCCTCTATGGGGTTGAGGAATGGAGAGTAAGGTGGGAGGAAAAGTGACACCATCCTGGGATGGGCTGCAAATCACTCTGTGACTTCACGGGAGTGGTGAAATGACACATTGTCCCATACAATTACAAACGTTGGTCAATTTTGCCTCACTGCAACTCTTTCCTCACCTGGTATAACCCTTCCATAGAGGTCACCCAGGAATGAAATGAGACCCTCTGTGTTGTATGGCCCAATTAGCAGTTTATGTAACAGCAATCCATCAGAGAATATAAAATAAATCCACAAGCCAATATAAGAGTCAGAGTATTACGGTAGTTGGCATTATACCTAAAAACATGCCGCTGTGTGCCTCTGCCCTGTTTGGTTTTGTTCAAAACTACTTCTGTATTTTATAGTCATCTTACCTGGACATATCGGTTCCTGAGTTGCTTGACTCGTTCAGAGTTCCTCTCAAAGGGGACGGTGTACAACTGCTTCATCCTAAGTTGATGTTGTTTCAGAACTCTAGAAATAGTTGATATGCTTACATTGTGAATATTTCCAAATGTCATGTTTTCTGCCAACACTGTCCCGAATCTCTGTGAGTTTTATGCCATTGTTTCTGATGACCATATCAACGATTGCAGTTTCCTGCACAGCAGTGAAAATCCTACCTCTCCCACCTGTGTGAGGTAACTGTTGGGTCCTAAGCAGAAATACAAAAACAATTACACACAAGTGGGTTTGGAGGCTTTGCTCAATTTACACATACGTACTCCTCTCCCTCTCCCAGCCACTCTTCTTCCTCTGTCAGCCACTTCTCTATCTCTGGCTGGGTCCATGTTTACATTACAGTACAGCATTATTCCTAAGATGTCCCCTTTTGTATAGATGGTAATGAAATTGAAAGACTAACACCTGGGTAGGTGTTCAGCTACAATGGGAATTCAGCTGTGGTTGGTCTAATTGTTTTGATAGCATTTCATTTTTTAGATGTGGTATATATTTCAATACGGTATTACTGTAGAAATGTAGCAAATTGCTGTCTTATTCAATTTTGTGTTATGTTAGGTTTTGAACTTAAGTTTAACAGTTTTGAAAAGAGTATGTAAACATGTGCAAATTGGCCTGTAGGTACATAGCGTTTTGGTGGTGTTTGTGTCTGAGTGAGAAAAGAATTCATGAAATTTGAAAGATGTAGTCATTGAATGCATTTTGTGCCAAAGCAATGAAAATGATCCACAGTTTAGCCCACATAGACTGCTATTGTGTTCACTGTGTGAAGAGTTTTGAAAAAGTGACCTAAGTATTGAGAAATGGGTCCTAGCGATTGTAAAAAAAAAAAACTGTACCGTCCCATCATTATTCTGGCTACCATGGCTGGAAGAAGAGATCACAGTGACTTTGTAAGAGGAGTCTCAAAGGAGCATAGGGTGTGTGTGTGTGTGTGTGTGTGTGTGTGTGTGTGTGTGTGTGTGTGTGTGTGTGTGTGTGTGTGTGTGTGTGTGTGTGTGTGTGTGTGTGTGTGTGTGTGTGTGTGTGTCAGTCACCAGATCTTAACACTTATGGGAGATTCTGGAAATTCACATGAAGGTGTTGCTCCAATAAGCATATCATAACAGCCCATGTGAACACATAGGCCTGTCAGTTGAAAAACATTACTGTAAATTTAGATCAAGAGCTCATCAAAATAACATCAGGGATTAAACCCCCCTTAAATCAGATTTGCATATTACCCATGTTATCACATATTACAGGATATAGACCTTAAGATCGCGAACACTGATACAGCTCTATAATAATGTCTGAATTGACTGGCGATCGGCATAATGTGTAAATGACCTTGCTCTAGCATACATTCTGTCTATAATTGAGTCTTTAAAATGAGATATCCCTAACCCCGACCCATTAAATACATCCTACTATTTCTCCCATCCACCCCCTCCTTCCTTCCCACCCTCCGTTCCCCCTTTCATATCTCTCAATGGTTCATTTGATAGTTAATATTCTCCTCCACTCCTCTCTCCATCATTCCCCCTTTCATACACTACATGGACAAAAGTATGTGGACACATTCCAAGTTCTCATTCCAGAATCATGGGCATTAATATGGAGTTGGTCCCCCCTTTGCTGCTACAACAGCGTCCACTCTTCTGGGAAGGCTTTTCACTAGATGTTGGAACATTGCTGCGGGGACTTGCTTCCATTCAGCCACAAGAGCATTAGTGAGGTCGGGCACTGATGTTGGGCGATTTGGCCTGGCTTGCAGTCGGCGTTACAATTCATCCCAAAGGTGTTCGATGGGGTTGAGGTCAGGGCTCTACGCAGGCCAGTCAATTTTTTCCACACCGATCTTGACAAACCATTTCTATATGCACCTCGCTATGTGCATGCTGAAACAGGAAAGGGCCTTCTCCAAACTGTTGCCACAAAGTTGGAAGCACAGAATTGTCTAGAATGTCATTGTATGCTGTAGCATTAAGATTTCCCTTCACTGGAACTAAGGGGCCTAGCCTGAACCTCCTACACCAAACTTTACAGTTGGCACTATGCATTGGGGCAGGTAGTGTTCTCCTGGCATCCGCCAAACCCGGATTCGTCCGTCGGACTACCAGATGGTGAAGCGTGATTCATCACTCCAGAGAATGCATTTCCACTGCTCCAATGGCGGAGAGCTTTACACCACTCTAGCCAGCGCTTGGCATTATGCATGGTGTTCTTAGGCTTGTGTGTGGCTGCTCGGCCATGGAAACCCATTTCATGAAGCTCCCAAAGAACAGTTATTGTGCTGACGTTGCTTCCAGAGGCAGTTTGGAAGCAACCAAGGACAGACGATTTTTACGTGCTTCAGCACTTGGCTGTCCCGTTCTTGTGCTGCCTACCACTTCGTGGCTGAGCCGTTGTTGCTCCTAGATGTTTCCATTTCACAATAACAGCACTTACAGTTGACCGGGACAGAAATTTGACAAACTGACTTGTTGGAAAGCTGGCATCCAAAGACAGTGCCACGTTGAAAGTTACTGAGCTCTTCAGTAAGCCATTCTACTGCCAATGTTTGTCTATGGAGATTGCATGGCCGTGTGCTCGATTTTATACACCTGTCCGCAACGAGTGTGGCTGAAATAGCCAAATCCACTAATTTGAAGGGATGTCCACATACTTTTGGCCATGCAGTGTATCTCTCAATGGTTATTTCCATGGTTAATTCTCCCTCGATATTGCAGGAGATCTTCAGATCCAAGCTATTTGTAGAGGAAAGTCTGATTGAGAACATCTTAATTGAGTGTTTACATAAGAACAAAGGGATTTCTGGGGGTTCAGGCCCTTAATCATAGAGGAGTCTCCAGTGCCCACCCACAATAGACCAATTAGTCTGGGTCTTCCATGGGAATACCGCCACTCCACATCTGATGGGGGAAATTAGGACTGGGAACGCCAGCCAAAGCTGAGCGGAGAAGCCAGACATATCCCCTCCTCCCCAGCCCCCATTTCCTTTTCCTGGAATACCACTATACCCAGCCATGTATTGAATTTGTGTGTAGGCTACAATATGCGAGCGCGTGTGTGTGGTTTGGTTGTACATGTGCCATGCATGAGTGTGTGTGGCTATTTGTGTGTGGGCTTGGGATTGGGTGTGCTTGCTTCTGTGTGCATTTACATGGGTGTATTTGTGTGTGTGTGTGTGTGTGTGTGTGTGTGTGTGTGTGTGTGTGTGTGTGTGTGTGTGTGTGTGTGTGTGTGTGTGTGTGTGTGTGTGTGTGTGTGTTCATTGCCGTTTGCTATGTGTGGTGATACTAGGATGTGTTTGTATGCTAAAGCACCGCTTTGTCTCCCCTGGCTGTGTTAACGCTCCCGCTGTGTGTGTGTGCGTGTGTGTGTCGCTGTGTTTCATACATGCAGTTCCTATCCTTGCCACAGTGGTCATCGGCCTGCTCTGCACCGCCGGATACCTGATCTGGTGTAACTGGCGCCGGAAGAACACCAAGAGTATGAACTTCGACAACCCCGTCTACCGTAAGACCACGGAGGACGACGATGACGAGATTCACATCGGTCGTACTGGAGAGTCTATCGGCCACGTCTACCCCGCTGTGAGTGGCAGCGCCCACCAGCCATTCCTAGCCCTGCCCCTGGGGGGCGGGATCACAGACAGCAACTCCCATTGGTACTCGGGGGCGCCCATGCATCCCACCGGCAAATGAGATGAGAAGGGGTGGGACTTGGAGATAGAGAGAGGGTTGGAGTGTGTGGGGGTGGGAGAGTCTCCAAGACAGGGACAGGCTTACATCCTCACACACACACACACACACACACACACACACACACACACACACACACACACACACACACACACACACACACACACACACACACTTAAGTCACAAAATCATTCCAAAAACTTCCTTGGTCAAACACAGATGTTGAGCCCTTCATCACCAGCCCATCACCACATTATCTTCACCTTCATTCATCATATAGTCTATTGGGTCTCTATCCATCTCCACATTTCTTCATTCATCATATAGTCTATTGGGTCTCTATCCATCTCCACATTCCGTGTTTTGACAGTGTGTGTCACTGTGTTGTCGTTGTGCGTTAGGGAGGCACAGCGCCCTGGGTTGTAGCTTTACTCTCTCCTCTATGAAGACTTAGTGAAGGGAGCGTCAAACCTGCTCGATCCCCTTTGGAGTGTAAATTAGGCAAAAGGGGAACAGTAACCAGAACAGAAACAGCCCCTTAGATGACGGGACAATCTTTAATCATATTCATTTATTCCTGATTATTCTTGTTTTTAATGACATATTTCTCTGCATGAGCGTTTAGTTTTTCTAGCGGTGTACTTGTAAGGTATCTTCAACAGAGATCTGCTGGTAAACATGAACAAGACAGAGGTGGGAGGGGTTAGCGCTGGGATCAGTTTGCATGGTGACACGCATTGCTGTCGTGGTGTGGTAGAGACAGCAGGAGAGAGGGGTGGGACTATGGCTGCATGATAGGTTATACACACACACACCTGGTATGCTACAGTGCTGTGCTGAGAGGTCATGTTGAATAACACCTCATCTTAAGAGCGGGTAGTGGGTTAGGAAACAAGCTTCCACCTGGGCTTTCCCTATTCTCTTTTCTTCTCCCCTCCCCTCCCTCCTCCTCTCCTCTCTTCATGGTGTTTCAGTCAGATAGAGACATCAGAATGTCCTGAGGTGGATCTCTGTAAGCCCTTGCAGCTCTCCTCACATCACTGCCAAATCAGTGTGCTGAGGATAGAGGGATGAGAGGAGGAGGACTGGGATCTGCATTAAGGAGAGCTTTTCTCTTTTGCTCTGTCTCTATGTTGCTCTCTTTCTCTCACTTTTAGTTCTCTTCCTCTGTCCTTTCTGCTCTTTATCTTTCTGGTCCTCTCTGTCTCAGTCTCCCTTTCAGCTCTACTTCAAACACACACTGAAACACAGACACACAGACACACTGACACACACACAAACACTGTGGTAACTTTGTTTTATCTGCTCTCTGCAGCGCGTGGCGCTCAGTCTGGAGGATGACGGATTCCCCTGAGGGGCACGCCGTGTCTCCGCCCCATCCCTCCATATCCCGGGGTGACCACACTGCAGAGGAGGGGGGCACAGAGAGAGAGAGTGAGAGAGAGCCTGCTCATACAGTAATCTAACCCCCCAAGGACGTTAGGACGTATATTTTACTTATACGTGTACCCCCCAACTCGTGTCTCTAAAACACATCCTCTCTCTCTCTTACACCTAACTGTAATGTCCTACTACTTTACTACTAGTTACTACTGCGCTGTCCTCTGCTCTTCTCTTAGCTCCTCGTTAGTTAGGTAGTTCCTGTAGTTAGATGTAGTGCTGAATGCTACTGTCTGTCTTACTGATGACTAACCTCATTGCCCATCAGTGCACATGTAAATAGAGGCTGGTTCTCCCTGGGTAGACTACTGTACTGTGCCAGCAACAGGGGAATGGCCAGCTGTATTTAATTATTATTTTGTTTTGACTTTATTTATTGTTTGTGTTTGCTGGTGAAAATATGATCGGGCCAGGCCTGTGCCACTGAGGATAGGCTACGCATGGCTAGAGCCAAGTGGAATGAGTGTAGGGATGAGGGTGTTGGGGGGTATTTTGTGTGGGGGGCATGCCAGAGGGCAGCGCCACAGGAAAAAGCAGCAGGGCAGAACTCGGGTGAGGGAGGATTATGGGTAATCCGCTCTGCTGTCACCCAGAGGTACACAAAAGTTACTAGATAATGACCAGGGGGAAGGGACGGGGGTCGGAGGACGTTTTTTAAACTAGGAAGATTTGGTGGTACACATTCCCTGCTGTTGGTCTCTGTGTCTGTGTGAGCAGAGATGTTTTCTCTCTAACTTTGGAAGACGTTTTAGGGACTCTGTAGAAGAGGGTCCCACTACTGATTTAAATGGAAGGAAAATGACAACCCAATGAAGAAACAGAACTGAGCACTGGATTTGTGTTAGATTGCCGGCCAGAATCACAGCTTCTGAGTTGAATACAGTTGTATATCAGTCAGGGTATCCACTAGCTTCCACTACCATTTCCTGTCTGGTTAGTTCCCATACTTACGTCTTCCGTACTGAGGATATATTTCAGTATATTTCAGTATATTTCAGTTCTCAGTGTAATAAGGAGTGGATGGACTACTATAAACGGAAGCAAGATATATTTTACTAGAGAAGACATCCATTGTTGGGTTTGCAGAATCAGTCTGGGTGTGGTACACTGGATTGTTTGGGGGACTATCATCCATGCAATAGCATTCTGTCTTCCATGCCATTAGAACCTGCCTAGCAACAGGTGATATCATCAGGGAGGGGCCCTCTGCACCAGCACAGTTATGGGACTGAAGGAAACAATTTATTGTGATTCTGTCATAGGTTCATAATAAGCGAATAGGTACAGTGGATAGTTTTGAGTGTGTACATTTATGCTCTGCTACTGAACAAACAAACTTGACTATTTTCTTCTATAGCACTGGATATGAAGGCCCAATTGAGAGACATGGCTGTCTAAGCTCTTTCTGTAAGCAAGACTTCACTAGAGCTGTTTAGCTGTCTTTCTGCTGGTAGTCAGTACACTGTCGAGGATTCATATGAGAACCTGCTAACTGAAGGTATTGACTTCAACTACTCCATCTTCTTTCTGTAAGAAAACACAGAGGCTTTTAACCTGCTAACTGAAGGTATTGACTTCAACTACTCCATCTTCTTTCTGTAAGAAAACACAGAGGCTTTTGGGAAGGAAGTGGGACACATGCTAGTGCATGTATTCACACAGAGACACAGACATTCACACACAGAGACACACACACAGAGACACAGACATTCACACAAAGAAACACACACACAGAGACACAGACATTCACACAAAGAAATACACACACAGAGACACAGACATACACACACAGAGACACACACACGGAGACACAGACATTCACACACAGAAACACACACACACACACACAGAAATACACACACAGAGACACAGACATACACACACAGAGACACAGAAACACACACACGGAGACACAGACATTCACACACAGAAACACACAGACACAGACACAGACATACACACACAGAAATACACACACAGACACAGACATACACACACAGAGACACAGACATACACACACACACAGAGACACAGAAACACGCACACACAGACACAGACTTACACACACACAGAAACACACACACAGAGACACACACACACACACGGAGAAACACACTTACATACACAATTTGGCAGACAGGCTGCATTTGTTATGCTCGAGGCAGCTCGCTCAGTGGTTGATTGGCTGATTTATGATAGCTATACATCATGGCTCTCCTTCCTTCAATGGAAATGCTTGCTTCCAGGTGATGACAGGAGGATGAGAGAGAGAGGGAGACAGAGAGAGAGAGAGAGAGAGGAGAGAGGGGTAGGCAGACAGAGAGGGGGGGGCAGAGAGAAAGGGGGAGGGCAGAGAGAAAGGGAAAGACGCTGAAGGGGGGGTCTTCCAGGATTTGTTTGTTTCTGGGTGTCAGTTAACAGCAGCCACAGGTTAGCAGATCTGTATATTTATGGACATGCCAATCTAATCAATGGTTTTGCTCTCAGGCAAATCAGGTGATAGAGTGCCTATACAGTGCCTTGCAAAAGTATTCATCCCCCTTGACGTTTTTCATATTTTGTTGCATTACAACCTGTAATTTAAATGGATTTTCATTTGGATTTCATGTAATGGACATACACAAAATAGTCCAAATTGTTGAAGTGAAATGAAAAAAATTACTTGTTTAAATTATTTTTTAAACATTTTAAACAGAAAAGTGGTGCGTGCATATGTATTCACCCCCTTCGCTATGAAGCCCCTAAATAAGATCTGGTGCAACCAATTACCTTCAGAAGTCACATAATTAGTCAAATAAAGTCCACCTGTGTGCAATCTAAGTGACACATGATCTGTCACATGATCTCAGTATATATTCACCTGTTCTGAAAGGCCCCAGAGGCTGCAACACCACTAAGCAAGGGGCACCACCAAGCAAGTGGCACCATGAAGACCAAGGAGCTCTCCAAACAGGTTAGGGACAAAGTTGTGGAGAAGTACAGAGCAGGGTTGGGTTATAAAAAAATATCCAAAACTTTGAACATCCCACGGAGCACCATTAAATACATTTTTCAAAAATGTAATGAATATGGCACCACAACAAACCTGCCAAGAGAGGGCCGCCCACGAAACCCCACAGAACAGGCAAGGAGGGCATTAATCAGAGACACAACAAAGAGACCAAAGATAACCCTGAAGGAGCTGCAAAACTCCACAGCGGAGATTGGAGTATCTGTCCATAGTACCACTTTAAGCCGTTGTCGTGTCTTTGCCATCATTAAAATGAGGACTGTTATTTTATCAAATCAATTCTCTGTAATTATTATTACATGATTAAACTAATCATGTAAATGTAATTAACTAGGAAGTCGGGGCACCAAGGAAAGTATTCAGATTACAAAGTTATTATTTTCCTAATATAACTTTCAGATATTTTAATATCTGAACAATTAGTCTTCTAATTAATGAATTGTTCTTTACCTCACGTTAGTCTCATTCCAAACGTCGTAAATTGTTGGTTATCTGCACGAACCCAGTCTTCACTATGAATCATCCATACATCAATTGTCTCAATCATTTATTTATTAAATAACTAAATAATCACAGAAATGCATCAACAAACAAACAAAGTAGATGTGGTTACAAGGAAATGGTAGGGGATGTGCCCTAGTGGGCTAAACCGGTACAAAGGGACTGAGAAGGGCGCGAAAGACAAAAGACCCTACAAAGTTGATAATTATAACAATTTAAATGCTAATCCTTTGCACATGAACGCTCACTCATTCGGGAATAATTGCAATCAATATATATATTTATGTGTCGTCGTGATCTCTGTTGGAATCGTCCTTCTTTCTGTTGGAAGTTCATCCGCCCATCTCTCTGCGTCCCTGGAGTCTTTGGTTAGAATGATTACTTTAGAGTAACATTCAGAAATATTCTTATGAATAGATGTTTCGGTGGTTGTCAGTCCTTGCTTCTCAGTGGTACATAATTTCTAGCAGCAGACTAGTAATTAGTATCGAAGATTTGCTCTTATTCTGTCGGAATCGATAGTCTCAGAGTTTCAACAACCATTACAACCTTAGCTTATACTGAGGTTTTTATGGTCTCTACTCAAACCTTCGCCCCCTCTGTGATCGAGGTACGCTTGGTCTGAAGGGAAATTCCCAAGGTGGGGGTTATATCCAGAACATTAGGAAAGGGCTGTCCCATGACGCCAGATCAATGGCTGTGCTCATGGGGCGGGCCTATGACTTAGTTAAACTACAAAGGGAATTGGAGTTTCCTTCATTCAACAGTTTAAAATCACATTACATAATTTCACAAATAGTTTCATCTTTACCCATTAATTTTATACAAAAATTAGATGCAAGCCTCACAACTGAGACTCTTGTATAAACAGAGTTATGGTAATGTGGCTGTATTGTCTCTCATGAGTTTCACAAACATTAAACGAAATGGACCGGTCGTAGCTGGTTTCTCCCCCAACCGTGTACACATTCTCCAAAACATGGACATTGTTCAGTTCTCAAGTTCTATGATGGAGAAGAGGTTCCTTTGTTCTCCTGTGAAACCTTCTCTCTATACTGCCTGGCCATGAGGAGAGAGACTCCTCTAGGAATTTATGACCTGTGGGGGAAGAGAGAGGTGGTGAGAGAGAAGGGGGATGGTGCTCGCTATACCCAAAGAGGGCCACGTCATGACACCTTACACTCCACAGAGCTGGGCTTTAGGGAAGCGTAGCCATAAAAAAAGGCATTGCTTCAAGAGAAAAATAAGCAAACACGTTTGGTGTTCGCCAAAAGGCATGTGGGAGACTCCACAAACATATGGAAGAAGGTGATGAGACTAAAATGTAGCTTTTTGGCCATCATGGAAAACGCTATCGGCAGGGACTGGGAAACTGGTCAGAATTGAAGGAATGATGGATGGCGCTAAATACAGGGAAATTCCAGCAGGACAATGACACTAAGCATACTGTTAAAGCAACACTCGAGTGGTTTAAGGGGAAACATTTAAATGTCTTGGAATGGCCTAGTCAAAGCCCAGACTCCAATCAAATTGAGAATCTGTGGTATGACTTAAAGATTGCTGTACACCAGCGGAATCTGTCCAACTTGAAGGAGCTGGAGCAGTTTTGCCTTGAAGAATGGGCAAAAATCCCAGTGGCTATATGTGCCAAGCTTATAAAGACATACCCCAAGAGACTTGCAGCTGTAATTGCTGCAAAAAGTGGCTCTACAAAGTATTGACTTTGGGGAGGGTGAATAGTTATCCACGCTCAAGTATTTCTTGTTTGTTTCACAATAAAAAATATTTTGCATCTTCAAAGTGGTAGGCATGTTGTGTAAATCAAATGATACAAACCCCCAAAAATCTATTTTAATTCCAGGTTGTAAGGCAACAAAATAGGAAAAATGTCAAGGGGGGTGAATACTTTCGCAAGCCACTGTATATGGTAACTGCCAAAATAAAGGAAACACGTAAATAAGGGATACAAAGAATATAGGTGCTTCCACAGAGGTGTGGTTCTTAAGTTAATTGAGCAATTAACATCCCATCATGCTTAGGGTCATGTATAAAAATGGCCAGTTGCCCATTATATTGGGTACCATGGCTAGAAGAAGAGATCTCAGTGACTTTGAAAGAGGGGTTTCAAAGGAGCATAGGGGGATTAAAGTGTGTGTGTGTGTGTGTGTGTGTGTGTGTGTGTGTGTGTGTGTGTGTGTGTGTGTGTGTGTGTGTGTGTGTGTGTGTGTGTGTGTGTGTGTGTGTGTGTGTGTCTCTCAGTCACCAGAGCTCCACTCAATTGAACACAATTTCAACCTCCGTCAACAAAACACCAAAATAAAAGCTGTTCTGGTGGCTCAACACCTTATTAAAATCCGTTATGTTGGTGTTTCCTTTATTTTGACAGATACCTGTAGATCTCTGTGGATTTGTGCACTGCCTGGCGCATAACTGGTGCCTTGGAACATAGTGTATGTGTCTGTGTGTGTGTTTTGGTTTTTACGTGTGAAGTAAGTTGGATATTTCTGCTTTTATGAACTGTAAGTCAATGCTATGCTCTGATCATTGTACTGAGAGCATTCTATATAGCATTCGAGAGCTCCTTTTTACATTTAGGTCTATCTATAGGTCTATCTATAGGTCTATCTATATGTCTATCTATAGGTCTATCTATAGGTCTATCTATAGGTTTATCTATAGGTCTATCTATAGGTCTATCTATAGGTTTATCTATAGGTCTATCTATAGGTCTATCTATAGGTCTATCTATAGGTCTATCTATAGGTTTATCTATAGGTCTATCTATAGGTCTATCTATATGTCTATCTATAGGTTTATCTATAGGTTTATCTATAGGTCTATCTATATGTCTATCTATAGGTTTATCTATAGGTTTATCTATAGGTCTATCTATAGGTCTATCTATAGGTCTATCTATAGGTTTATCTATAGGTTTATCTATAGGTCTATCTATATGTCTATCTATAGGTTTATCTATAGGTCTATCTATAGGTCTATCTATAGGTCTATCTATAGGTCTATCTATAGGTTTATCTATAGGTATATCTATAGGTGTTTTAGTGACTTTAACCCGAGTGGTCAGTATCCTAGGCAACCATGAAGTTTGCCTTTAGATGAACAAGTCAACGTGGAAACAAGTCTTCAATATCTCTCACTACTCTATGGCATTGAAGCACACAGATCCTTCAGCCACTGGTAACAGTTGGTTGTTATTACTGAATTGTTTAAAGGTCCAGTGGTTTCTTACGGCTCTGGTATAGCCTCCTAGGACCTTTCTGGTCAACAAACCTCAGTAGATTTGTTTTCCTAGAGCTTTTTACCATCCTCTCCTCTTCTCTCACATCATTTTCTCTATGCACTTCTAATGGTGGTTCCTCAATCAATGATACCAGACCCATGCTGCTCCATCATCAGACTCCATTGTGACTAACACCAACGCACATCACCTCCCCTCTATCTAGCTGTCACTCTCACTAGCATCTCTCACCTCTTCTCAGCCATTTACATTTTGTTTTCACTATCGTTCTGGAAGGGTAGACTGAACACACTGGAAGAACTGAAGGAAAGTAGACCCAGTAGAAGAACAAGGGAGGAAAAGAGGAACCTCTACAGAACAACGGAACACACCTCTGAGAACCTACCGATACTGGAACCCAGAGAACTGACACCAGTGATTCTGGAACCCTACGTGATTCTCCTCCATGACCTCTGTCTGTTGTTATAGTTGATAACCCAGTGACTCTCCTGCTGCTGGTTGGTTCTTCTCTGTGTGTTTCTCTGTGAATAAGACATTGTCATGTTTCTTCAAATCTAACACTGTTTGAGCTTTACTGGATGTTTATTACTTGAAGGTTAATGTTTAGTTCAGACTCCTTTTTCATACCTGTCAATGTCATTGTAAAATGGGTGTGGAGGGGGGGTGTAGTGGCGGGGGTTTGAGGTGTGTTTGGGGAGTGAAGGGAGGGAGTGGGGGGTTCATAAGGTAATGTCAAACATTCTGGGTCAAACCTCCACAGCCATATCGGAGACATTTTGTACGCTGTTTGTTGCACAAACTTTTCAAGAAGCATTCTGCACTGTGTAAAGGGGTACGTGCATAGGAGGGGTTACCAATCGGTACAGTCCAATGGTTTTGAATCATGAACTTGTAAATACGTTTTCATAAAGCAAAACTTTTGATAATGTTTTAAAGGTATCTGTAAAAATAGATGTACATAAGACTCCAGGTAAAAACAGGAGTGTAGACCATATCTGCATTTATTTGTACACAAGAGCACTGGATTTCTTTACTACTTGATTGTAACAAAAATTAATTATCAGCCAAAGTGTTTTTATTCTTTTTTTCCTGTCTGTTTTTAATTTTGTTTTGCTTTTTAACAGTAAAGCATTGTAGAAATGAGGTTGTTTATTCTGTATTTAATTCTGTTCAATAGGTTTAGTTGTTTTGGGTTTTAAACGAGGGGTTATCATTTCATTTATTGGTGCCTTGTTGGTGCTCCTGTATATTTTACTTGGTTGTTTCTGTTTTGGTGTTTTGTGTCCGTAGGATGGGGAGAGGGAGTTCAAACTTAGCAACTTCTGTACTTACATGAAATATCTGTACTGTATGCCAAAATGGTCTCACTCACGTTTCTATGAAATCAAGCTGTTGATAAATATCTCTATATATTGATATATTAAATTTATAAAAATCGGCCAATTCTTGTTGTGTGTCGCGTTGTTATTGTCCCCCTCTTGTTTCCTTGCTTCTGTATTGAGCACTTCTCCGGAGAAAGGGAGGGTGGGACACAGAGAGAGAGAGAGAGAGAGAGAGAGAGTGGAGAGACAGAGCGAGAGGAGGGAAAGAAGCGAGTGGAGGGAAAGAGCTAGGTGAGCGGAGCGGGGAATAGAATAGGGTAACCCCAGTGAACAGGGAATGACAGCTAGTTGGGGGTTTGATGGATGTGAAAACGGAGAGGTGGTGGTGGATATCACGGCATTGCAGCTCAGAGGGCGGGACGGTCATTGTTGCAGGGTTCCTCTCGTCTTCATTGAACATGCTTCCTCACGCCTCTCCTGTCATATCTGTCTGGTAGATACCAGAGGGACAGTCAATCTATCACAAATTTTTATAATTTCATTGGAGATTAAAGGCCCAGTGCAGTCAAAAACTTGATTTCCTTTCTTTTATATATATTTCCAAACTATGAGGTTGGAATAATATTGTGAAAATTATGATAATGCCCTTCTAGTATAAGAGCTGTTTGAAAAGACCGTCCTGAAATTTCAGCCTGTTTTGGTGGGAGGAGTTTTGGCATGCCTGGTGACATCACTTTGTAAATAGACCAACAAGAGAGAGTTCCAAACCTCTCTGCCAATAACAGCTAGTTTTCCGTTTTCTCCTCCCCACTCAGACCACTCCCAGACAGTCCTAGCAAAATTCTTGAGTGAGAAATTGTTCTTTGTTAATAAGCTATTTTTGTTTTGTTTTGACCAATTTAATTGAAAACAATCACAGTAAGGTACATATTGAGATAAAATCGGCTCCATTGGACATCTACTAACACAGAGAGCCAAAATGTCTCGCTCTGTCACCCTCTGGGGGTTTTCCCTGTATTCAGTTACGTTACCAGCAAAAATATATTTTATAAATCAGATTATTTTGAAGATCTAGATGATTAATTCTTGGATTACTTTTAAATTCAGAAAGGATGTTTGCGGGAAAAAATACATTATGACTCCATTCTATTTTCTCAATGACATTCAATTCAGCATTGAGAAAAGGCGCATGTTTAAGCCAGTCTGACCACAGATTAGCAGATGTTACAGCAGGTGCAGTGAAATGCTAGTGTTTCTAGATCCTACCGTGCAGTAATACAATATCAATACAATACCAACACGCAAATAATCCAGAAAGTCCAAAACAAGAACGAAATGCATATCTTATGCATTAAATAAATATCCAAAATGAAGTTGCTGGGGTCTTTTTAATGGGGGAGGGTTCATACCGCTTTACTAAAATGTCATTGGCCAATACAGTACTGTAATACTGTAATATATGCCATTTACATAGCATACACTTTTACAGTCCACACATTTTGGTATGTGCCCCCAGTGGGAATCGAACCCCCACAACTCTGGTGTTGCTGGTGCCATGCTCTTATGAACTGAGCCACAAACAGGACCACTACAATACATAAGTACAATAAGATACTGTAAAATACAATACACGATTATAATACAGGTGGAAGATGTACGATGCCATCCTCAGGAGTGTGCCACCCTCCTTCAGACCATGGAGGAGGCATGCAATGATTTCAATCCAAACCTATCTCAGGCTTGGATTCATGCATGAACAATGAGGACATTTACTGCGATATTGATGAGAAACTATGGCTCAAGACAGGTTTGATAGTGCTTGCTAAACATTATGTTTCTTTAATTTGACTACACATGGAATAGAAATAATGGAAATGTTATGTTCAGTCAATTTTAGTGGGTAGTACAAGTGTATTGCCTAATGTAAAAACAGTGTAATGTACTGTAATTTGCAGTACTGTAGTTTACATTTTTTTTCTATTGTATTAACTCAATTTAGAAGATATAATTATGTTGGGTTTTTGTGATTAAACCAATCTACTTATTACATTTCACAGTAAACTTATATTTTGGATTAATGGTGAAAGATGTCCACAAACAAAATAAAATGAAAGACTGGTTGTGTTACAATTGATGTTTTGGAAATGTACCTCATACTTAGTACCAAAGCCATGAAACAAACTGTAATCTGACTGGCACCCTCATCCATGAAACTTTTGTTTCCAACGATTTGTTTCTATCATTTGTTTCCAACGCCAAATCCACTCGCTGGGGATGGGAAATGGGAAGGTAGTGGCAACTAGGTTCCTGCCTTTCTAGGGAGTTTTTCCTAGCCACCGTGCTTCTACATCTGCATTGCTTGCTGATTAGGATTTTAGGCTGGGTTTCTGTATAAGCACTTTGTGACATCTGCTGATGTAAAAAGGGCTTTATAAATACATTTGATTGATTGATTTTGTTAGGAGTGAGTACAGAGATAGGTGTTTCTCTCTGTTCTCTTTCCTCAGCATTTTTTTTATTTATTTTTTATTCTTTATTGTAATTTTTATTGAATTTTTTACCTTTATTTAACTAGGAAAGTCAGTTAAGAACAAATGCTTATTTACAATGACGGCCTACCAAAAGACAAAAGGCCTCCTACGGGGACGGGGGCTGGGATTAAATAAAAATAAATTAAATAGAAATATAGGACAAAACACACATCTCGACAAGAGAGACAACACAACACTACATAAAGAGACCTAATACGACAACATAGCATGGCAGCAACACATGACAACACAGCATGGTAGCAACACAACATAACAACAACATGGTAGCAACACAGCATGGCAGCAGCACAAAACAGGGTACAAACATTGTTGGGCACAGGCAACAGCACAAAGGGCAAGAAGGTAGAGACAACAATACATCACGCAAAGCAGCCACAACTGTCAGTAAGAGTGTCCATGATTGAGTCTTTGAATGAAGAGATGGAGATAAAACTGTCCAGTTTGAGTGTTTGTTGCAGCTCGCTCCAGTCGCTAGCTGCAGCGAACTGAAAAGAAGAAAAGGGATGTGTGTGCTTTGGGGACCTTTAACAGAATGTGACTGGCAGAACGGGTGTTGTATGTGGAGGATGAGGGCTGCAGTAGATTTAACCAGGTGAGTTGACTCAGAAGACATTCTCATTTGCAGCAACGACCTGGAGAAAGTTACAAAACATAGGCCTAGTTACATAGAAGACATATGCAAGCAAAAAAAACACAAACAAAAATACATAAGATCAATCATAGAATCATAAAAAACAGACACATTCTTCCTTTTAAAAGGTCCTCAGATAGCCGTCTGAACTGCTTCAGATGCACCAATTCATTCAATTTCAGGGAATTATGTAGACCATTGCACAAGCGAGCTGCAAAATAGCTAATGGCAGATTTACCTAACCGTCGAGATCAAAGGGACCTTTAGAGTTAACCATTCCTGAGATGGTGTCTGAAAGCTTGTATCTCTGTAGGTTACCAGAGAAGTGAGGTACGGTGGTAGTTTACGCAAGAGGGCTTTACAGACAAAAAGAGTGCAATGCATAGATCTGCAAGACATCAAAGAGGGCCAGCCTACTTTCTCATAAAGAGTACAGTAATGTATGCTGAACCTATCACCCGTAATGAAACGTAATGATATACAGCATCTAGTGGCTTCAATACAGTGGCAGCCATAGCCGCACGAAGTATGGGGTCAAAGTTTCTGTTTGGTATTTCTAATACATGCAAAAGGACAGTGATCACTGATGTCATTAGCAAAGACACCATTTGATACTTGTTGTGGCTATTTGTCGAAATTAGGTCAATCAGCAAGGAGCTTGCTGAGTTTCTTACTTTAATCTGTGTATGTTTGGAGATAAATTGAGTCAAGTTAAAATCAAGACAAATATTATTCTATTGAATAGAGGCTGGGTTAATCTAATCCAGGTTAAGATCACGTAAAATAACAAATTCAGATGACTGAAAAGGTTTTACAAAGATAGTCCCAACAGCATCCGCCAGTACAGCAGGGGGGCGATAAGTATCTGCTACATACAAGTGCAGGTCAAATCTATAACCAAACATTTAAACGTTTTGGGAATAGTGACACTGACTTGGGGAACATATATAGCCAACGCTCCCCCATTTTCAGTCTGTCACACCTGAAAATGCTGTAATTAGCCATTTCAATGTCCTTATCCATAATCAAGCCATTTAACCAGATCTCTATGAGAACCAGAATGTCTCTATGAGAACCAGAATGTCTATGAGAACCAGAATGTCTCTTTGAGAACCAGAATGTCTATGACAACCAGAATGTCTATGAGAACCAGAATGTCTATGAGAACCAGAATGTCTATGAGAACCAGAATGTCTCTATGAGAACCAGAATGTCTCTATGAGAACCAGAATGTCTCTATGACAACCAGAATGTCTCTATGAGAAGCAGAATGTCTCTATGACAACCCGAATGTATCTATGACAACCAGAATGTCTCTATGACAACCAGAATGGCTCTATGAGAACCAGAATGTCTATGAGAACCAGAATGTCTATGAGAACCAGCATGTCTATGAGAACCAGAATGTCTCTATGAGAACCAGAATGTCTATGAGAACCAGAATGTCTCTATGACAACCAGAATGTCTCTATGACAACCAGAATGTTTCTATGAGAACCAGAATGTCTATGAGAACCAGAATGTCTATAAGAACCAGAATGTCTCTATGAGAACCAGAATGTCTATGAGAACCAGAATGTCTATGAGAACCAGAATGTCTCTATGAGAACCAGAATGTCTATGAGAACCAGAATGTCTCTATGAGAACCAGAATGTCTCTATGACAACCAGAATGTCTATGAGAACCAGAATGTCTATGAGAACCAGAATGTCTCTATGAGAACCAGAATGTCTATGAGTACCAGAATGTCTCTATGAGAACCAGAATGTCTCTATGAGAACCAGAATATCTCTATGAGAACCAGAATGTCTCTATGCGAACCAGAATGTCTCTATGACAACCAGAATGTCTATGAGAACCAGAATGTCTCTATGAGAAGCAGAATGTCTCTATGAGAACCAGAATGTCTCTATGAGAACCAGAATGTCTCTATGAGAACCAGAATGTCTCTATGAGAACCAGAATGTCTATGACAACCAGAATGTCTATGAGAACCAGAATGTCTCTATGAGAACCAGAATGTCTATGAGAACCAGAATGTCTCTATGAGAACCAGAATGTTTCTATGAGAACCAGAATGTCTCTATGAGAACCAGAATGTCTATGAGAACCAGAATGTCTCTATGAGAACCAGAATGTCTCTATGAGAACCAGAATGTCTCTATGAGAACCAGAATGTCTCTATGAGAACCAGAATGTCTATGAGAACCAGAATGTCTATGAGAACCAGAATGTCTCTATGAGAACCAGAATGTCTCTATGAGAACCAGAATGTTTCTATGAGAACCAGAATGTCTATGAGAACCAGAATGTCTATGAGAACCAGAATGTCTCTATGAGAACCAGAATGTTTCTATGAGAACCAGAATGTTTCTATGAGAACCAGAATGTCTATGAGAACCAGAATGTCTCTATGAGAACCAGAATGTCTATGAGAACCAGAATGTCTCTATGAGAACCAGAATGTCTATGAGAACCAGAATGTCTATGAGAACCAGAATGTTTCTATGAGAACCAGAATGTCTATGAGAACCAGAATGTCTATGAGAACCAGAATGTCTCTATGAGAACCAGAATGTTTCTATGAGAACCAGAATGTCTATGAGAACCAGAATGTCTATGAGAACCAGAATGTCTCTATGAGAACCAGAATGTCTCTATGAGAAGCAGAATGTCTCTATGACAACCAGAATGTCTATGAGAACCAGAATGTCTCTATGAGAACCAGAATGTCTATGAGAACCAGAATGTCTCTATGACAACCAGAATGTCTCTATGAGAACCAGAATGTCTCTATGAGAACCAGAATGTCTCTATGAGAAGCAGAATGTCTCTATGACAACCAGAATGTCTATGAGAACCAGAATGTCTCTATGACAACCAGAATGTCTATGAGAACCAGAATGTCTCTATGACAACCAGAATGTCTCTATGAGAACCAGAATGTCTCTATGAAAACCAGAATGTCTCTATGACAACCAGAATGTCTCTATGAGAACCAGAATGTCTCTATGACAACCAGAATGTCTCTATGACAACCAGAATGTCTCTATGACAACCAGAATGTCTCTATGACAACCAGAATGTCTCTATGACAACCAGAATGTCTCTATGACAACCAGAATGTCTATGAGAACCAGAATGTCTCTATGACAACCAGAATGTCTATGAGAACCAGAATGTCTCTATGAGAACCAGAATGTCTCTATGAGAACCAGACTGTCCTGCATCCAGATGGTCCATCTCTGACATCAAGCTCTGCACGTTTATGTTCCACAATCCAAGCCCTTTACGTGCTTTGAAAACTACAGGGGTATCCATATACTGTAGGTATTTGAAATAATAGCACTGTGTGAGCTGACCACAGTGGGCCTCTCATTTGGGCTAAACAGCAAAAAAGCTAACAGTTCAACTTTCTGGGTATAAGATTACTACTGACAATAACCCTGGGAATATGGATGAACATGTCACGTGAACATGTCACATGACTCTCATTTCATTGCTTTACCGTCCATCTCCAACTCCAAAAATGAGTCAGACAGGCTCATACTCGGGTCAGGATCATCGGCCCCGGCTACAATGAACCAACCACGACACGAGTCAAGCTTAGCTGGCGTCAGCCAGGCAGACTAGCTAGACAGGGCTAGCACGCTAGCTCTGGAGTATCAGTATTAGTTCAGTCAACAGACAGTCAAATCCAGCCAGGAAAAGAGTTGCATCAAACGGTGTGTAACAACAGCACTAACACTGCATACCTGAAATAAAATACTTAAAATCAACGTTTAAAAGTATAAAACACTGTAGCACTGAGTCACCGCCCAGTTTTTTAATTCCTGCTTCCTGACCAATAGTGGAGGGTGGTTGATGACATTTTTTATATTATTTCCTAGAGAGTGTTTCAGATCAGTATGCCAGGCCCCCTACTGGGGCCGAGGGAGGAGAAGGGCTGAAAGCCATTACGAGTGAATTACTCTTAAAAGTCTCCACAGTAACAAGGCTACTTCATCAAGTTGTCAAATAGAGGTACACTGACAGGTCAGCGGAGAAGTCTGCAATTCAGATTAGGTGTGTTTGTGTGTGTGTGCGTGCGTGTGTGTGTGTGTGTGTGTGTGTGTGTGTGTGTGTGTGTGTGTGTGTGAGTGTGTGTGTGTGTGTGTGTGTGTGTGTGTGTGTGTGTGTGTGTGTGTGTGTGTGTGTGTGTGTGTGTGTGTGTGTGTGTGCCAGTGCACACTCTCAGTTCCATGTGAGGCCAAACTGTATGGCTGACGAGTGGTTAATGTTCTCTCTCTTCATTGCCGCTGCTGGACTTATTTCCTTCCTAATTGGTGTATATGGAACTGGAACTGTCAGAGACTACCCCTACGTATCCCTCTCTGTCTGCCTGCTGCACTCTTGCTGTGCCTCTCTTCTCTGGAAGCCCAGGGGATGGGGCTGATGCTGTTACAGTACACTCTTCTCCCGAGTGGCGCAGCGGTCTAAGGCACTGCATCTCCGTGCTATGGGTGTCATTACAGGCACCCTGGTTCACCCTGGCTGTATCACAACCAGCTGTGATTGGGAGTCCCATAGGGTGGTGAACAATTGGCTGGTGTAGGCTGTTATTGTAAATAAGAATTTGTTCTTAACTGACTTGCCTAGTTAAATAAAAATGTTTTAACGTATCTGGAAGCCCAGGGCATGGGGCTGATGCTGTTACAGTACTCTCTTCTTCCATCCCAATATTCACTCATTATCCTGCTCTAGGGGTATGCTCTGTGTTCTGTGTTGTGCGTGTGTGTGTGTTTACTCATTAGCACAGTAAGTGTAGGTTAGGTGCATTTGCTGTAGGGGTAAGCATCAGCAAGTCCCCATGATTTTCTTTCATTATCTCCTTATGAGGAAAAACCTGCTTTGCATGTGTCAGTGTGTGTGTCCATGTTTGTGTGTGCATGTGTTTGAGTGACGTTTGGCTCACATGGAGAGGTAAAGACGTGTTCTATACGGTTAGCAGCCGCAGCATGGAGAGGTAAAGACGTGTTCTATACGGTTAGCAGTCGCAGCATGGAGAGGTAAAGACGTGTTCTATACGGTTAGCAGTCGCAGCATGGAGAGGTAAAGACGTGTTCTATACGGTTAGCAGTCGCAGCATGGAGAGGTAAAGACGTGTTCTATACGGTTAGCAGTCGCAGCATGGAGAGGTAAAGACGTGTTCTGTACGGTTAGCAGTCGCAGCATGGAGAGGTAAAGACGTGTTCTATACGGTTAGCAGTCGCGGCATGGAGAGGTAAAGACGTGTTCTATACGGTTAGCAGTCGCAGCATGGAGAGGTAAAGACGTGTTCTATACGGTTAGCAGTCGCGGCATGGAGAGGTAAAGACGTGTTCTATACGGTTAGCAGTCGCAGCATGGAGAGGTAAAGACGTGTTCTATACGGTTAGCAGCCGCAGCATGGAGAGGTAAAGACGTGTTCTGTACGGTTAGCAGCAGCAGCATGGAGAGGTAAAGACGTGTTCTATACGGTTAGCAGCCGCAGCATGGAGAGGTAAAGACGTGATCTATACGGTTAGCAGCCGCAGCATGGAGAGGTAAAGACGTGTTCTGTACGGTTAGCAGCCACAGCATGGAGAGGTAAAGACGTGTTCTATACGGTTAGCAGCCGCAGCATGGAGAGGTAAAGACGTGTTCTATACGGTTAGCAGCCGCAGCATGGAGAGGTAAAGACGTGTTCTATACGGTTAGCAGCCACGGCATGGAGAGGTAAAGACGTGTTCTATACGGTTAGCAGCCGCAGCATGGAGAGGTAAAGACGTGTTCTATACGGTTAGCAGCCGCAGCATGGAGAGGTAAAGACGTGTTCTGTACGGTTAGCAGTCGCAGCATGGAGAGGTAAAGACGTGTTCTATACGGTTAGCAGCCGCAGCATGGAGAGGTAAAGACGTGTTCTGTACGGTTAGCAGCAGCAGCATGGAGAGGTAAAGACGTGTTCTATACGATTAGCAGCCGCAGCATGGAGAGGTAAAGACGTGTTCTATACGGTTAGCAGTCGCAGCATGGAGAGGTAAAGACGTGTTCTATACGGTTAGCAGCCGCAGCATGGAGAGGTAAAGACGTGTTCTATACGGTTAGCAGCCGCAGCATGGAGAGGTAAAGACGTGTTCTATACGGTTAGCAGCCACGGCATGGAGAGGTAAAGACGTGTTCTATACGGTTAGCAGCCGCAGCATGGAGAGGTAAAGACGTGTTCTATACGGTTAGCAGCCGCAGCATGGAGAGGTAAAGACGTGTTCTGTACGGTTAGCAGCCGCAGCATGGAGAGGTAAAGACGTGTTCTATACGGTTAGCAGCCGCAGCATGGAGAGGTAAAGACGTGTTCTGTACGGTTAGCAGCAGCAGCATGGAGAGGTAAAGACGTGTTCTATACGATTAGCAGCCGCAGCATGGAGAGGTAAAGACGTGTTCTATACGGTTAGCAGCCGCAGCATGGAGAGGTAAAGACGTGTTCTATACGGTTAGCAGCCGCAGCATGGAGAGGTAAAGACGTGTTCTATACGGTTAGCAGCCACGGCATGGAGAGGTAAAGACGTGTTCTATACGGTTAGCAGCCGCAGCATGGAGAGGTAAAGACGTGTTCTATACGGTTAGCAGCCGCAGCATGGAGAGGTAAAGACGTGTTCTATACGGTTAGCAGCCGCAGCATGGAGAGGTAAAGACGTGTTCTGTACGGTTAGCAGCAGCAGCATGGAGAGGTAAAGACGTGTTCTATACGATTAGCAGCCGCAGCATGGAGAGGTAAAGACGTGTTCTATACGGTTAGCAGCCGCAGCATGGAGAGGTAAAGACGTGTTCTATACGGTTAGCAGCCGCAGCATGGAGAGGTAAAGACGTGTTCTGTACGGTTAGCAGCAGCAGCATGGAGAGGTAAAGACGTGTTCTATACGGTTAGCAGCCGCAGCATGGAGAGGTAAAGACGTGATCTATACGGTTAGCAGCCGCAGCATGGAGAGGTAAAGACGTGTTCTGTACGGTTAGCAGCCACAGCATGGAGAGGTAAAGACGTGTTCTATACGGTTAGCAGCCGCAGCATGGAGAGGTAAAGACGTGTTCTATACGGTTAGCAGCCGCAGCATGGAGAGGTAAAGACGTGTTCTATACGGTTAGCAGCCACGGCATGGAGAGGTAAAGACGTGTTCTATACGGTTAGCAGCCGCAGCATGGAGAGGTAAAGACGTGTTCTATACGGTTAGCAGCCGCAGCATGGAGAGGTAAAGACGTGTTCTGTACGGTTAGCAGTCGCAGCATGGAGAGGTAAAGACGTGTTCTATACGGTTAGCAGCCGCAGCATGGAGAGGTAAAGACGTGTTCTGTACGGTTAGCAGCAGCAGCATGGAGAGGTAAAGACGTGTTCTATACGATTAGCAGCCGCAGCATGGAGAGGTAAAGACGTGTTCTATACGGTTAGCAGTCGCAGCATGGAGAGGTAAAGACGTGTTCTATACGGTTAGCAGCCGCAGCATGGAGAGGTAAAGACGTGTTCTATACGGTTAGCAGCCGCAGCATGGAGAGGTAAAGACGTGTTCTATACGGTTAGCAGCCACGGCATGGAGAGGTAAAGACGTGTTCTATACGGTTAGCAGCCGCAGCATGGAGAGGTAAAGACGTGTTCTATACGGTTAGCAGCCGCAGCATGGAGAGGTAAAGACGTGTTCTGTACGGTTAGCAGCCGCAGCATGGAGAGGTAAAGACGTGTTCTATACGGTTAGCAGCCGCAGCATGGAGAGGTAAAGACGTGTTCTGTACGGTTAGCAGCAGCAGCATGGAGAGGTAAAGACGTGTTCTATACGATTAGCAGCCGCAGCATGGAGAGGTAAAGACGTGTTCTATACGGTTAGCAGCCGCAGCATGGAGAGGTAAAGACGTGTTCTATACGGTTAGCAGTCGCAGCATGGAGAGGTAAAGACGTGTTCTATACGGTTAGCAGTCGCAGCATGGAGAGGTAAAGACGTGTTCTATACGGTTAGCAGCCGCGGCATGGAGAGGTAAAGACGTGTTCTATACGGTTAGCAGTCGCAGCATGGAGAGGTAAAGACGTGTTCTATACGGTTAGCAGCAGCAGCATGGAGAGGTAAAGACGTGTTCTATACGGTTAGCAGCCGCAGCATGGAGAGGTAAAGACGTGTTCTATACGGTTAGCAGTCGCAGCATGGAGAGGTAAAGACGTGTTCTGTACGGTTAGCAGTCGCAGCATGGAGAGGTAAAGACGTGTTCTATACGGTTAGCAGCCGCAGCATGGAGAGGTAAAGACGTGTTCTATACGGTTAGCAGCAGCAGCATGGAGAGGTAAAGACGTGTTCTATACGGTTAGCAGCCGCAGCATGGAGAGGTAAAGACGTGTTCTATACGGTTAGCAGTCGCAGCATGGAGAGGTAAAGACGTGATCTATACGGTTAGCAGCAGCAGCATGGAGAGGTAAAGACGTGATCTATACGGTTAGCAGCCGCAGCATGGAGAGGTAAAGACGTGTTCTATACGGTTAGCAGCCACAGCATGGAGAGGTAAAGACGTGTTCTATACGGTTAGCAGCCGCAGCATGGAGAGGTAAAGACGTGTTCTATACGGTTAGCAGCCGCAGCATGGAGAGGTAAAGACGTGTTCTATACGGTTAGCAGCCACGGCATGGAGAGGTAAAGACGTGTTCTATACGGTTAGCAGCCGCAGCATGGAGAGGTAAAGACGTGTTCTGTACGGTTAGCAGTCGCAGCATGGAGAGGTAAAGACGTGTTCTATGCGGTTAGCAGCCGCAGCATGGAGAGGTAAAGACGTGATCTATACGGTTAGCAGCCGCAGCATGGAGAGGTAAAGACGTGTTCTATACGGTTAGCAGCCACAGCATGGAGAGGTAAAGACGTGTTCTATACGGTTAGCAGCCGCAGCATGGAGAGGTAAAGACGTGTTCTATACGGTTAGCAGCCGCAGCATGGAGAGGTAAAGACGTGTTCTATACGGTTAGCAGCCACGGCATGGAGAGGTAAAGACGTGTTCTATACGGTTAGCAGCCGCAGCATGGAGAGGTAAAGACGTGTTCTATACGGTTAGCAGCCGCAGCATGGAGAGGTAAAGACGTGTTCTATACGGTTAGCAGCCGCAGCATGGAGAGGTAAAGACGTGTTCTGTACGGTTAGCAGCAGCAGCATGGAGAGGTAAAGACGTGTTCTATACGATTAGCAGCCGCAGCATGGAGAGGTAAAGACGTGTTCTATACGGTTAGCAGCCGCAGCATGGAGAGGTAAAGACGTGTTCTATACGGTTAGCAGCCGCAGCATGGAGAGGTAAAGACGTGTTCTGTACGGTTAGCAGCAGCAGCATGGAGAGGTAAAGACGTGTTCTATACGGTTAGCAGCCGCAGCATGGAGAGGTAAAGACGTGATCTATACGGTTAGCAGCCGCAGCATGGAGAGGTAAAGACGTGTTCTGTACGGTTAGCAGCCACAGCATGGAGAGGTAAAGACGTGTTCTATACGGTTAGCAGCCGCAGCATGGAGAGGTAAAGACGTGTTCTATACGGTTAGCAGCCGCAGCATGGAGAGGTAAAGACGTGTTCTATACGGTTAGCAGCCGCAGCATGGAGAGGTAAAGACGTGTTCTGTACGGTTAGCAGCAGCAGCATGGAGAGGTAAAGACGTGTTCTATACGGTTAGCAGCCGCAGCATGGAGAGGTAAAGACGTGTTCTGTACGGTTAGCAGCCGCAGCATGGAGAGGTAAAGACGTGTTCTGTACGGTTAGCAGCAGCAGCATGGAGAGGTAAAGACGTGTTTTATACGGTTAGCAGCCGCGGCATGGAGAGGTAAAGACGTGTTCTATACGGTTAGCAGCCACGGCATGGAGAGGTAAAGACGTGTTCTATACGGTTAGCAGCCGCAGCATGGAGAGGTAAAGACGTGTTCTATACGGTTAGCAGCCGCAGCATGGAGAGGTAAAGACGTGTTCTGTACGGTTAGCAGTCGCAGCATGGAGAGGTAAAGACGTGTTCTATACGGTTAGCAGCCGCAGCATGGAGAGGTAAAGACGTGTTCTATACGGTTAGCAGCCGCAGCATGGAGAGGTAAAGACGTGTTCTATACGGTTAGCAGCCACGGCATGGAGAGGTAAAGACGTGTTCTATACGGTTAGCAGCCGCAGCATGGAGAGGTAAAGACGTGTTCTATACGGTTAGCAGCCGCAGCATGGAGAGGTAAAGACGTGTTCTGTACGGTTAGCAGCCGCAGCATGGAGAGGTAAAGACGTGTTCTATACGGTTAGCAGCCGCAGCATGGAGAGGTAAAGACGTGTTCTGTACGGTTAGCAGCAGCAGCATGGAGAGGTAAAGACGTGTTCTATACGATTAGCAGCCGCAGCATGGAGAGGTAAAGACGTGTTCTATACGGTTAGCAGCCGCAGCATGGAGAGGTAAAGACGTGTTCTATACGGTTAGCAGTCGCAGCATGGAGAGGTAAAGACGTGTTCTATACGGTTAGCAGTCGCAGCATGGAGAGGTAAAGACGTGATCTATACGGTTAGCAGCAGCAGCATGGAGAGGTAAAGACGTGATCTATACGGTTAGCAGCCGCAGCATGGAGAGGTAAAGACGTGTTCTATACGGTTAGCAGCCACAGCATGGAGAGGTAAAGACGTGTTCTATACGGTTAGCAGCCGCAGCATGGAGAGGTAAAGACGTGTTCTATACGGTTAGCAGCCGCAGCATGGAGAGGTAAAGACGTGTTCTATACGGTTAGCAGCCACGGCATGGAGAGGTAAAGACGTGTTCTATACGGTTAGCAGCCGCAGCATGGAGAGGTAAAGACGTGTTCTATACGGTTAGCAGCCGCAGCATGGAGAGGTAAAGACGTGTTCTATACGGTTAGCAGCCACGGCATGGAGAGGTAAAGACGTGTTCTATACGGTTAGCAGCCGCAGCATGGAGAGGTAAAGACGTGTTCTATACGGTTAGCAGCCGCAGCATGGAGAGGTAAAGACGTGTTCTATACGGTTAGCAGCCGCAGCATGGAGAGGTAAAGACGTGTTCTGTACGGTTAGCAGCAGCAGCATGGAGAGGTAAAGACGTGTTCTATACGATTAGCAGCCGCAGCATGGAGAGGTAAAGACGTGTTCTATACGGTTAGCAGCCGCAGCATGGAGAGGTAAAGACGTGTTCTATACGGTTAGCAGCCGCAGCATGGAGAGGTAAAGACGTGTTCTGTACGGTTAGCAGCAGCAGCATGGAGAGGTAAAGACGTGTTCTATACGGTTAGCAGCCGCAGCATGGAGAGGTAAAGACGTGATCTATACGGTTAGCAGCCGCAGCATGGAGAGGTAAAGACGTGTTCTGTACGGTTAGCAGCCACAGCATGGAGAGGTAAAGACGTGTTCTATACGGTTAGCAGCCGCAGCATGGAGAGGTAAAGACGTGTTCTATACGGTTAGCAGCCGCAGCATGGAGAGGTAAAGACGTGTTCTATACGGTTAGCAGCCACGGCATGGAGAGGTAAAGACGTGTTCTATACGGTTAGCAGCCGCAGCATGGAGAGGTAAAGACGTGTTCTATACGGTTAGCAGCCGCAGCATGGAGAGGTAAAGACGTGTTCTGTACGGTTAGCAGTCGCAGCATGGAGAGGTAAAGACGTGTTCTATAACGGTTAGCAGCCGCAGCATGGAGAGGTAAAGACGTGTTCTGTACGGTTAGCAGCAGCAGCATGGAGAGGTAAAGACGTGTTCTATACGATTAGCAGCCGCAGCATGAGAGGTAAAGACGTGTTCTATACGGTTAGCAGTCGCAGCATGGAGAGGTAAAGACGTGTTCTATACGGTTAGCAGCCGCAGCATGGAGAGGTAAAGCGTGTTCTATACGGTTAGCAGCCGCAGCATGGAGAGGTAAAGACTGTTCTATACGGTTAGCAGCCACGGCATGGAGAGGTAAAGAACGTGTTCTATAACGGTTAGCAGCCGCAGCATGGAGGAGGTAAAGACGTGTTCTATACGGTTAGCAGCCGCAGCATGGAGAGGTAAAGACGTGTTCTGTACGGTTAGCAGCCGCAGCATGGAGAGG